>NC_079189.1:318186812-318486812 GCF_029499605.1 Hyla sarda | reverse complement strand
TTCGTATCTGGCCGTGCCTGTTTAAATATGTAGGATTGTACTTACATGATGCATCAAATATGAAGCTGACACATATAAACTGTGAAAGTGCCCTTGTGGGACTAGTGCATATAATTAGTTGTTAGGACCTCCGCCGATCAGGAGAGCAGGCCAGGAGAAGATTGTCACATGATTAAAACACTCTCATAGTTTTACATTGCGAGTGTGCTTTAATCACAGGACACCAAGCTGGGAGAGAGAGCAAACTGAGCTAAAACTTCACCCGGCTCGTTCTTCTAATCAGCGGAGGTCTGAACACTCAGACCCTTGCCAATCCAAATTATTGAAATGTCGCTAGGATAGTTTCCAAATGACAGTAGGCCACTTAAGGAAGTGTTCAAGAGATTGGAGTAGAAAAGGTCCTATCTCTTCTTCTCACTGGCACTCACTTCCGCCGGGACCACGGGGTGTAGCATTGTAGGTGGATGGGGCAGATGGTATTAACTCCAGAGGCAAGATGTTATTCACCCCTAATGTTCATGATGCCAGAGTGGTTTTGGGGTATCGGAAACCACCTAAACGATATCTCTGCTATCCCAATGACTAGGTAGTGAAATGAGAGTCCACGACCAGATTATGCTTTAACGGAGGCTCTACTGAGGTCAGACAGTTGTTATAGTCTCTACAGCTAGGCCAGGATCCCAGAGAGGTGGCCAGGAACACAGAAGGACCTCGCAGCTTGCTGGGACTAATTGTGCTTTTAATGGACTTTAGATAATTGACTTTAGGCTTGACTGGACTGTAGGTAACAACAGCAGACATAGACTTGACTTACTTGAAGTGACAGTAGATTTGAGGCCTTCCAGGTAGCTGGACACTAGCACTGAGACATCTGGTCTTGACTGTACCTCAGCAGCAAAAGAGCAAAAGAAGAGAGATTGCAGCACCTCCCTTCCTTATAAAGGGGGCCTGTACTAGAAGCCCATAGGTCAAGCTGTGGGTCATGTGTTAAGCTGGTGCTCTCTGGGTAACATGTGATAACATCATGTGAACATATCATGTGACCTCCACAGGTCCTTAACACCTTATGCACAAAATACATAACTTTATACTGACTATACATATAGTAAATAACCTTGTACTGGCTAGACATAGTAATACCAACTTCGTTATGGGGGAGACACTGCAGGAGAGCCCCCAGGACACTGAGGGACTGAACCTAACAGGGCCTAAGGTTATTGTACAGGGTTACATCCTGTACTGGGACATTACATAACTATACTTTGCAAGATGAGACAAGGCAGGTAGCAGTTACTATAATAGCAGGCAAGGGAAACCACACCCACATGCAATGTTGTGATGACATTATTTAGCTATTGGACATTATGTACAACATGGTTTCACCTGTACATGATGATCGTGTAGGCCACGCGTTCCCTCTTGTCTCGCAAGGTATAGTTCCAAAATGAGGGGAGCTGGAAGTGAGCATTGGGAAGCAGATGAGATAGGACATTTTCTACTTTATTGACAACCCATTTAAGTAAACCTGAACTGTTTGTACTACATTGGTCTGCAATTGAGTATAACCCATGTTACAAGTGGACTAACAACAAATAAAGCATTTCATTTCCATAAAATTGCATTACAGTGTGGATAAATTTTACTTTCTATAATTAAATTATATTAAAAGAATGGTTCAGTTGGCTGGTCTATCCTCATCATGTATAATCCCTCACACATATTCACATCCTACTGTGTAAATCTCTGTTAAACCACATAACATGAGTATCTAATTTATATAACATAGTAGGATCATACAGTACATAAAAACCTCCATAGCAAAGGCCATTAACCTCTTCCAGCTCAAGGGCCATGTTCCAGTGCAAATTGAAAATAATGAAGAGGTTCTTGTGTATTCCTGTTGCCTTCATTTCTTGATGAAGGGATGGAGTCTCATCACTACAGTTTCCTTAATGCATTCACCTTACTATACTCCAGTAGTTCACATAAAGTGCAGAGGGGAATTTTTTTTTTGTGAAATAGTGCCATGAGGAGAAAGTGATTTATGAGAATCTGAAGACTTCAGGGTGTGTTTACAAGTTTAATATTTAACCCCTTAAAGACAAAACCCATTTTGACCTTAAAGGGGTACTCCGCCCCTAGACATCGTATCCCCTATCCAAAGGATAGGGGATAAGATGTCAGATCGCCACGGTCCCCCTGCTGGGGAGCCCCGGGATCCCCGCTGCGGCACTGCGCTAACATTACAGCACATAGAGAGTTCGCTCTGCACGTAATGACGGGCAATACAGGGGCCGGAGCATCGTTACGTCATGGCTCCGCCCCTCGTGATGTCACGGCCCGCCCCTTTCAATACAAGTCTATGGGGGCGTAACGACCGCCACGCCCCCTGCCATAGACTTGCATTAAGGGGACGGGCCGTGATGTCACGAGGGGCGGAGCCATGATGTCACGCTGCTCCGTTCCCTGTATCGCCCATCATTACGCACAAAGCAAATTCGCTCCGTGCTGTAATGATAGCGCGGTGCCGCAGCGGGGATCCCGGGGCTCCCCAGCAGCGGGACCACAGCGATCTGACATCTTATCCCCTATCCTTTGGATAGGGGATAAGATGTCAAGGGGCAGAGTACCCCTTTAAAGGAGTTCTGTAGAGATACATGGATGGGCGTGCGGGCTGCCGCATCATGCGGGGACAGAACTCCCCCTTTTCCTGTACATTGCCACGGCCCCGTACAGGAGATCGCGGGGGGCCTCAGCGCTCTGACCCCCCACGGATAGGGGATAAATTTCAGAGCAGATCTCCTTTAACCCCTTAAGGACGCAGGGTTTTTTGGTTTTTGCACTTTCGTTTTTTCCTCCTTACCTTTTAAAAACCATAACCCTTTCAATTTTGCACCTAAAAATCCATTTGATGGCTTATTTTTTGCACCACCAATTCTACTTTGCAGTGACATCAGTCATTTTACCCAAAAATTTACAGTGAAACGGAAAAGAAAAATCATTGTGTGACGAAATTGCAGAAAAAAACGCCATTTTGTAACTTTTGGGGGCTTCCGTTTCTACGCAGTACATTTTTCAGTAAAAATGACACCTGATCTTTATTCTGTAGGTTCATACGATTAAAATGATTCCCTACTTATATAAGTTTGATTTTGTCGTACTTCTGGAAAAAATCATAACTACATCATCATCATCATCTTCTGACCCCTATAACTTTTTATTTTTCTGCGTATGGGGTGGTATGAAGGCAAATTTTTTGCACCGTGATCTGAAGTTTTTAGCGGTACTGTTTTTGTATTGATTGGACTTTTTGATAACTTTTTATTCATGTTCTCATGATATAAAAAGCGACCAAAAATACGTTATTTTGGACTTTGGAATTTTTTTGCGCGTACGCCATTGACCGTGCCTATTAATGATAAATTTTTATAGTTCTGACATTTACACACTCGGCGATACCACATATGTTTATATTTATTTTTATTTACATGGTGTTTTTTTTTATTTATGGGAATGGGGGGTGATTTGAACTTTTATTAAGGAAAGGGTTAAATCCCATTTATTAACTTTTTTTTTACACTTTTTTTTTGCAGTGTTATAGCTCCCATAGGGGGCTATAACATTGCATACACTGATTGCCAGCACTGTTCACTGCAAAGCCATAGCTTTGCATTGATCAGTGTTATCGGCGGTCGATTGCTCAAGCCTGCATCTCAGGCTTGGAGCATTCAATCGCCAAATGGACACGCCGGAGGAAGGTAAGAGACATCCTCCTGCGTCCCAGCTGATCGGGACACCGCATTTTAACTGCGGTGGTCCTGATCAGCCCCACTGAGCAGCCGAGGTGCCGCGCACTATTAGCCCTGGGTCCCGGCTTCAGATACATGCTGGGACCGACCCGATATGACGCGGGGTCGAGTGACCCCGCGTTATATCACGGGAGCCGTCCTTGGTCGTTAAGGGCAAGGACATTTTTTGTAAATTTGACCTCCGTCACTTAATGCATTAATAACTTTAGGAAACAGATGCTTTTACTTATGAATTTGATTCCAAGATTGTTTTTTCATGACATTTTCTACTTTAAGATAGTGGTAAATTTTCATCAATACTTGCATTTCCAAACTGTGGCCCTCCAGATCTTGCAGAGCTAGCAACTAACTCACCGAGGATTGCTGCCGCAGAAGGTTCGCTGTTGCTGCCCGTCACCAGTAAGCCATCACCGCTGCCGCTGCTGTCACAGTTTCCCTGCGTGACCCCGCGTTATATCGCGGGAGCCAGCCAAGGACGTAAATATACGTCCTTGGTCGTTAAGGGCAAGGACATTTTTTGTAAATTTGACCTCCGTCACTTAATGCATTAATAACTTTCCTCCATTTAGGAAACAGATGCTTTTACTTATGAATTTGATTCCAAGATTGTTTTTTCATGACATTTTCTACTTTAATCCCTTAAGGACCCATGACGTATGCATACGTCATCACACCCTGGGTCTTAAGGACCCATGACGTATGCATACTTCATGGTCTTTTCCTGGTCTCCGCCGCTCACCCGGCGGAGATCGGAAGCGGATCTCTGCTGAAATCCTTCAGCAGGGATACAGGGCAGACGCCGAGGGGGGTCCCGGGACCCCCACATATCGGCGATCGTCACAGATCGCTTGCGAAATCATGCAAGCGATCTGCTCCGATTCCGGGTATTCGGGTCACTTGTGACCCGATGACCCGCAAGAAAGAAGGTGATCAGCGGTGTACGATACACCGCCAATTACCTTCGGTTGCTGGGAGCGGTGACAATACTGTCACCGCCCCAGCAACGCTGCTATTGGCCGGCGATCGTCCGGCCAATAGCAGCTTGGCAGAGGAGGGGTTAACGGACCTCTCACGCAGCTCTGCGCGCTCGCTGAGTTCAATCAGCGGGCAAAGCTGTGTGAAGAGGACCGGGACCCCCCCTCTGTGCTCCAGAGCCCCCTCACAGAAGACGATGGCCCCCCTATTGCAGGGAAAGTGTGTCCCTTAGGGAAAGGTAGGTAAACTGAAAGTGAAAGTAACATAAAAGTAAAAAAATAAAAAAATAAAAATCCCCCCCCCCCCCACCTGACCCCATAATAGGCTTCTAGGGTCCTGTGATCAGTGTCACCCGGGACCTATTAGGGGTTCAGGGCGATGCGTGCGCCACCCCTTTTTTTGCCGCAGCGTGTTTTTTTCCCCCCCATTATAACGGTGTGTGAGTGATACTCACACACCGTTATATAAAGTATTACACCTAGCACCACACTACATACTTCCCCGCTCCCCGCTTTTTTTTTCAGTGACAGCCTGGTCAATCGAATGGTGGGCCAAATTTTTGGAGGCCTATGTACCGCTCAGGGACCTCTCGGTAGATGAGTCTCTCATCAGTTTTAAGGGGAGACTCATCTTCCGCCAGTATATTCCCTCGAAGCGGGCGCGGTATGGCGAGAAGCTCTATAAACTCTGCGAGAGTACCTCCGGGTACACTTGCAGGTTTAGAGTGTATGAGGGACGAGATTCCCGTATTGAACCCCCAGATTGTTCCCCCACTCTGGGTGTTAGCGGGAAAATCGTTTGGGACCTTGTGCACCCATTGCTGGATAAGGGTTGCCACGTGTACGTGGACAACTTTTATACCAGCATCCCTCTGTTCAAATCCCTTTCTGCCAGATCCACGTCTGCTTGTGGGACCGTGTGGAGGAACCAGAGAGGCCTACCTCTAAATTTGGTCAAGACGCCTATCCCCAAGGGTGAGTCCCGTGCCCTCACCCATGATAACCTTTTGTTGGTGAAGTATAAGGATAAGAGGGATGTCCTTATGCTCACCACTATTCATGGGAATGGCAGCACCCCTGTCCCTGTGCGAGGTACCGTGGGACCGGTCCTCAAGCCCGATTGTATTCTGGACTACAATCGGTATATGGGGGGAGTTGATCTCTTAGATCAAGTCCTCAAGCCATACAACGGAAAACACGGGCATGGTACAAAAAAGTTGAGGTCTACATGGTACAGGTTGCCATGTACAACGCTTTTGTACTATCCCAGTACGCTGGCAACACAGGGACATTCCTCCAGTACCAAGAAGAAGTCCTAAGGTTCCTTGTCTTTGGCGACAGGGAAAGATCAGGCGGACTTCCCAAGGGTCTCGAGTTGTAGGCGCCAGGATCGTCCCAGGCCAGCACTTTCCAGGTGTGATCCCCCACAGTGGAAAGTCGGGACGATCCCAGAAAAGATGCAGAGTGTGTCACAAGAAGGGGAGACGGAAGGACACCACGTATCAGTGTGACACATGCCCAGATAATCCGGGCCTCTGCATAGGCTGCTTCAGGGAGTATCACACTTCCATGGAGCACTAAATTTTCCCTTTACATTTTAATTTTCCATAATTTGACCAATGTACAAAGTCCAGAGTACATTTCAAATTTTAACCCCCATAAAATCAGTTGCCCAAAAAAACAGAAAAAAAACAACTTGATAAGACCTCTGGGGGTGTTTTTTCAGAAATGGGTCATAGGTCACTGAGTCACTATCATCGGGGACTTTTTTATGTTGCCTCAAATGCGCAGCGCTCTCTCTCCACCTGAGCGGGTGTGCATTTGAGGCAACAGGTTAGGTACGGCCACACACATTACGTTCCCAGAATGATGACTCAGAGCATAGAGTTTGGGGCGGGCATATTTTTTTTAGTTTTGGCTATGCTCTGGGTCATCATTCTGGGAACATATCCTGTTTTATTATGTTTTATAATTTTCTGGCCCACTGTACCCCATATTACGGGCCTCTGTACCCCACCTGTCTACCCCAGTTATGGCCCGTTGTCCCCCATAGTGTTCCCCTATTTTAGGGCTCAGTGCTCCCCCCATTAACAGTCCTTGGGGGGGGTCCCACATTCTGGCTCCATATGAAGCTCAAGGCCCCTGACTGCCCTCCCACTCCAGGAAGACCCGCTGTGCATCCACAAAGCCAAAATCGTCATAATATAAGGTATGTCCTTACTCCAAAGAAATGTATTTACAAATTGTGGGGTGTCTTTTCTGCTATTAACCCTTGTAAAAATGTAAAATGTAGGTGAAAACATACTTTTTTGTGAATTTTTTTATTTTATTTTTTACACATGCAAAAGTCGTGAAACCCCTGAGGGTTATTAAGGCTCACTTTACCCCTTGATACGTTTCCCGAGGGGTCTAGTTTCCAAAATGGTATGCCATGTGTTTTTTTTTGCTGCACCATAGGGGCTTCCTAAATGCAACATGTCCCCCCCATTTCAGCAAAGTTTGCAAATGTGACTCCTTAGACACCTACATAAGAGACTATACCTCAAAGAGGTAACTAATGTGCATGATAGATGCACCACCAAAAATACAGAAAAAATTATGCACAAATAAACAGAGAATAGAAGAAAGTTAACAAAATCTTTATTAAAGTGTATCATTGATTAAAAAACAATAGTACAAATACATAATAAAAAAAAGGCACCGAAAAAGACTGCAGATGGGTAGGTGAGGACTGGAACTAAGTATAGAGAGGTAATAAATATAAATATGAGGTCAAAGGGCAATAAGAGTAAATATCAGAAGTGAAGACGCACCAAATAGCTGCTGGACGCAAGCACGAGGGCAAGGAGAAAATAAACAAAGGGATCAGACCCAAGGACCAAAGGCAACAAGTATGCAAGACCTTACCTACCAACCCCAACGATCGTTTCACCACTAAATGGCTTCCTCAGGCTTCCTCAGGGGCTTCCTAAATGCGACATGTCCCCCAAGCAAAATTTGCTCTCAAAAAGCCAGATATGACTCCTTCTCTTCTGAGCATTGTAGTTCGCCCGTAGTGCACTCTTCAGGTCAACTTATGGGGAACCTCCATACTCAGAAGAGATGGGGTTAGAAATGTTGTGGGGTATTTTCTGCTATTAACCCTTGCAAAAATGTGAAATTTGGGGGAAACACATTTTTGTGAAAAAAATATATATTTTTTTTACATATGCAAAAGTCGTGAAACCCCTGTGGGGTTTTAATGCTCAATTTATTCCTTGTTACATTCCTCAAGGGGTCTAGTTTCCAAAATGGTATGCCATGTGTTTTTTTTTGCTGTTCTGGCACCATAGGGGCTTCCTAAATGCGACTGCCCCCCGAGCAAAATTTGCTCTCAAAAAGCCAAATATGACTCCTTCTCTTCTGAGCATTGTAGTTAGCCCGTAGTGCACTTCAGGTCAACTTATGGGGTACCTCCATACTCAGAAGAGATGGGGTTACAAATTTTGTGGGGTATTTTCTGCTATTAACCCTTGCAAAAATGTGAAATTTGGGGGGAAACACACATTTTAGTGGAAATTATTATTTTTTTTTACATATGCAAAAGTCGTGAAACACCTGTGGGGTATTAAGGCTCATTTAATTCCTTGTTACGTTCCTCAAGGGGTCTAGTTTCCAAAATGGTATGGCATGTGTTTTTTTTTGCTGTTCTGGCACCATAGGGGCTTCCTAAATGCGACATGCCCCCCAAAAACCATTTCAGAAAAACGTACTCTCCAAAATCCCCTTGTCGCTACTTCGCTTCTGAGCCCTCTACTGTGCCCGCCGAACAATTTACATAGACATATTAGGTATGTGCTTACTCGGGAGAAATTGGGCTACAAATATAAGTATAAATTTTCTCCTTTTACCCCTTGTAAAATTTCAAAAATTGGGTCTACAAGAACATGCGAGTGTAAAAAATAAAGATTGTGAATTTTCTCCTTCACTTTGCTGCTATTCCTGTAAAACACCTAAAGGGTTAAAATGCTGACTGAATGTCATTTTGAATACTTTGGGGGGTGCAGTTTTTATAATGGGGTCATTTATGGGGTATTTCTAATCTGAAGACCCTTCAAATCCACTTCAAACCTGAACTGGTCCCTTAAAAATAGTGAGAAAAATAGTGGTCCCTGAAAAATTTGAAAATTGCTGCTGAACTTTGAAGCCCTCTGATGTGTTCCAAAAGTAAAAACTCGTCAATTTTATGATGCAAACAAAAAGTAGACATATTGCAAATGTGAATAAAAAAAAATTATTTGGAATATCCATTTTCCTTACAAGCAAAGAGCTTCAAAGTTAGAAAAATTCAAAGTTTTCAAAGTTTTCATTAAATTTGGGGATTTTTCACCAAGAAAGGATGCAAGTTACCACAAAATTTTACCACTATGTTAAAGTAGAATATGTCACGAAAAAACTATCTCGGAATCAGAATGATAAGTAAAAGCATTCCAGATTTATTAATGTTTAAAGTGACAGTGGTCAGATGTGCAAAAAATGGCCGGGTCCTAAGGTGTAAAATGGCTGGGTCCTTAAGGGGTTAAGATAGTGATACATTTTCATCAATACTTGCATTTCCAAACTGTGGCCCTCCAGATCTTGCAGAGCTAGCAACTAACTCACCGAGGATTGCTGCCGCAGAAGGATCGCTGTTGCTGCCCGTCACCGGTAAGCCATCACCGCTGCCGCTGCTGTCACAGTTTCCACATTTGGTGACTTCACCCCGTTTGTTACTTACCAGGCTTTGACTTGGACCTGGGGGTGGTAGACTTGTGGATCCGTGGCTGTGTGGTAGACTTTAGGCCTCTTAAGGACACCAGGCACTCTCTCCAGACTTGACCTCACTGCAACTCAGCACTAAAGTGACTGATGAAGCTCCACCCAGGGCTTATATGGGGGAGACTCTGGAGGGGTCCCATAGGTCACCCCGTAGGTCACATGGTCACTAATACCTTTCCTGGTTAAAATCACATGACAACAACACTTAAAGGTATAGAACAATATATGTACATTACACCATATAACATAGGCACTTAGGGGAATACAATATTCACAAGTACAGGGGGGTGGGGGTCAGTTGTCACGAAATGGAGTCTTCCTGATAGGGCAGCAAGGGTACAGGGGTGCCACTCCAGTACTGGGCCACTACACCCGCTCTGCCCGGACTACTGTGGGTGGGCAGACGGAGGAACTGAACATTAACCCCCAACTCCGATCTGCGATTGGTCGGTCGCTCCTGATCGAAGGGATAAGAGGGGTGGCACACCTGCCACCTCACTCGAATTCTTCAGGGTGATCGGTGCTGTCTCAGTCCCGACTGGCCAGAAAAAAACGTGATTCGTCGGTTAGAATTGACCAGCGAATCACTGTGATCGCCATTATGGAGGGGGGGGGGGGGGTTTGTCTCAGGATGCAACATGTAAACATAGCCTCAGGGAAGAGGTATAACAACTATATATCCTGATCCTATAGAGATAGCAGCAGCATACAGATAGCACTTGAAGGGGAGGGGTCTGGAAGCTTTCATGATGGATCTGATAGGTGATATTGTCTTTCTGTAGTTCACACATTTTGAGACACTAAAAGCCATGTAATTTTCTGGTGTTCACTTGACCCAGCTATAGCAATGAAATGAATGGATGCAGCTGTTCTGAAATAAAACAGGTGGCACTGTAGAACTTGTGAGCAGGGCCGCCATCAGGGGGGGTACAACCCATACACCTTTATGGGGCCCGGAGCTTCAGGGGCCCGAACGTCCCTGGACTTTTTTTTTTATTGGCTTGTCAGTGAGTGACTGCGACTGTCACTCACTGACTGCTTGGTGCCCGCCAGAATTATGACCAGGCCTCATAGTCCGGGGGGCCCGCACATGAAATTATCTATTTCTGGGGCGCGGGCCCGTTAAGAATCATAGTAGAGCCAGTGTAAAGAGAAATTCTGTGTCTTGACAAGTTCTGTGTCCTGATCAGCTGATGAAAGTGCTGAGTCTGCAGAACTGCCGGCACAGACACTGTGATTGGTTGATGAGAGGGTGTGTCTGCTCACCGGGACACAGAACTTGTCAAGACACAGAATTTCTCAATACACCGGACAGGTCAGGGGCTGATGGGAGTAGAGACGTCACGTGCCTCGCGCACGTGCCCCGCCGCTGTTAGGATTCGGCAGGCTGGAGGTGGATCCTCTGTGTCAGCGAGGGATTGGCGTGTTCTAGGGTTGCTACTGGTTTTCACCAGAGCCCGCCGCAAAGCGGGATGGTCTTGCTGCGGCGGTAGCAACCAGGTCGTATCCACCGGCAACGGCTTAACCTCGCTGACTGCTGAGAAGGCGTGGGACAGAAGGACTAGGCAGAGGCAAGGTCAGATGTAGCAGAAGGTCAGGGCAGGCGGCAAGGTTCGCAAGGGGGGACCAGGCACAGGAGGAGACACTGAGGCCCGACAGACGGGACTGGGAGCAGACGTGAAGCATTTCTTGTGGCAAGCAGAACCCCAATTCTTGATCTCCCCGGTGGTCCAGTCAAGGGTGGGAGAATGATGCTGGAGCCAAGGCAGACCGAGGAGGACTTCAGAGGTGCAGATGGGAAGGACGAAAAATTCAATTTTCTTGTGATGCAGTCCAATGCTCATAGGCAAGGGCTCTGTGCGGTAACGCACAGTGCAGTCCAACTTCACTCAGTTGACCGAAGAAATGTAGAGCGGCTTGACGAGATGGGTCATCGGGATGCAGAACTTATTCACCAAAGAGGCCAGAATAAAATTTCCAGAAGAACCAGAGTCCAAGAAGGCCGCGGCTGAGAAGGAGGAGTTGGCAGAAGGAGAAATCCGCATGGGCACAGTGAGACGTGGAGAAGCAGACTTCGTACCAAGAGACGCCACACCCACGTGAGCTGGGTGCGTGCGTGCGTTTCCCAGACGTGGAGGGCGAATAGGGCAATCCACCAAGAAGTGTTCGATACTAGCACAGTACAGACATACATTTTTGTCCCTACGGCGAGTCCTCTCTTCATGGGTCAGGCGAGACCGATCCACTTGCATAGCCTCCTCGGCGGGAGGCACAGGGGTAGATTGCAAAGGATACTGTGAGAGAGGTGCCCAGAGATCAAGGTCTTTTTCCTGGCGGAGCTCCTGGTGTCTTTCAGAAAAACGCATGTCAATGCGGGTGGCCAAATGGATAAGTTCTTGCAGGTTGGCTGGAATCTCTCGTGCGGCCAGCACATCCTTGATGTTACTGGATAGGTCTTTTTTAAAGGTCGCGTAGAGAGCCTCATTATTCCAAGATAATTTGGAAGCGAGAGTACGAAATTGGATGGCGTACTCGCCTACTGAAGAATTACCCTGGACCAGGTTCAGCAGGGCAGTCTCGGCAGAAGAAGCTCGGGCTGGTTCCTCGAAGACACTACGGACTTCAGCGAAGAAGGACTGGACTGTGGCTGTGGCAGGATCATTGCGGTCCCAGAGCGGTGTGGCCCAAGACAAGGCCTTTCCAGACAGAAGACTCACTACGAACGCCACCTTAGACCGTTCTATAGGAAATTGGTCCGACAACATCTCCATATGTACTGAACATTGAGACAAGAAGCCACGGCAGAGTCTAGAGTCCCCATCAAATTTGTCCAGCAGGGACAAGCGGAGGCTAGGAGCGGCCACTCGCTGCGGAGGAGGTGCAGGAGCTGGCGGAGGAGATGGTTGCTGCTGTAGAGGTGGCAGAAGTTGCTGTAACGTGGCGGTCAACTGCGACAGCTGCTGTCCTTGTTGGGCAATTTGCTGCGATTGCTGGGCGACCACCGTGGGTAGGTCAGCAAGACTTGGCAGCAGCACCTCAGCGGGATCCATGGCCGGATCTACTGTTAGGATTCGGCAGGCTGGAGGTGGATCCTCTGTGTCAGCGAGGGATTGGCGTGGACCAGTTGTAGGGTTGCTACTGGTTTTCACCAGAGCCCGCCGCAAAGCGGGATGGTGTTGCTGCGGCGGTAGCAACCAGGTCATATCCACCGGCAATGGCTCAACCTCGCTGACTGCTGAGAAGGCGTGGGACAGAAGGACTAGGCAGAGGCAAGGTCAGACGTAGCAGAAGGTCGGGGCAGGCGGCAAGGTTCGTAGTCAATAAGGATAGCAGGAGATCTGGAACACAGGCTTTGGACAACACTAAACGCTTTCACTGGCACAAGGCAACAAGATCCCGGCATGGAATTGCAGGGGAAGTGAGGTAATATGGACAGGGAACAGGTGGAAGCTAATTAGGCTGATTGGGCCAGGCACCAATCACTGGTGCACTGGCCCTTTAAATCTTAGAGAGCTGGCGCGCGCGCCCTAGAGAGCGGAGCCGCGCGCCAGAACATGACAGCCGGGGAACGGGACGGGTAAGTGACTTGGGATGCGATTCACGAGCGGGCGCGTCCCGCTATGCGAATCGCATCCCCGCCGGCAATGTCAGTGCAGCGCTCCCGGTCAGCGGGTCTGACCGGGGCGCTGCAGAGAGAGAGACGCCGTGAGTGCTCTGGGGAGGAGCATGGTAAGTAAAGCACGGGGAGCACGGGGGCGGGGGGTGTTATGTGGGTAATAAAGGGTGCATGGGGTTATGGGGGTGATAAAAGGTGCAGGAAGTTATGGGGGTGATAAAAGATGCAGGGGGTGTTGTGGGGGTGATAAGAGCTGCAGGGGGCTGTTATGGGGGTGATAAGAGGTACAGGGGGGTTATGGGGTGATAAAAGGTGCAGGGGGTTATGGGGGTGATAAAAGGTGCAGGGGATGTTATGGGAGTGATAAGAGGTGCAGGGGGGTTATGGGAGTGATAAGAGGTGCAGGGGATTATGGGGTGATAAAAGGTGCAGGGGTTATGGGGGTGATAAGAGGTGCAGGGGCTTATGGGGGTGATAAAAGGTGCAGGGGGTTATGGGGGTGATAAAAGGTGCAGGGGGTGTTATGGGGGTAATAAAAGGTGCAGGGGGTTATGGGGGTGATAAAAGGTTCAAGGGGTTATGGGGGTGATAAACGGTGCAGGGGGATGTTATGGGGGTGATGAGAGGTGCAGGGGGGTTATGGGGGTAATGAGGTGCAGGGGGGTTCTGGGGGTGATAAGAGGTACAGGGGGGTTATGGAGGTGATGAGAGGTGCAGGGGGGTTATGGGGGTGATGAGAGGTGCAGGGGGGTTATGGGGGTGATGAGAGGTGCAGGGGGGTTATGGGGGTGGTGAGGTGCAGGGGGGTTATGTGGGTGATAAGAGGTGCAGGGGGGTTATGGGGGTGATGAGAGGTGCAGGGGGGTTATGGGGGTGATGAGAGGTGCGGGGGGTTATGGGGGTGATGAGAGGTGCGGGGGGGGGTATGGGGGAGATGAGAGGAGCTGGGAGGGTTATGGGGGTGATGAGAGGTGCGGGGGGATTATGAGGGTGATGAGAGGTGCGGGGGGGATATGGGGGTGATGAGAGGTGCGTGGGAGTTATGGGGGTGATGAGAGGTGCGGGGGGTTATGGGGGTGATGAGAGGTGCGGGGGGGTTATGGGGGGATGAGAGGTGCAGGGGGGTTATGGGGGTGATGAGAGGTGCAGGGGGGTTATGGGGGCGATGAGGAGAGGTTTGGTGGGGGGGGGTTATGGGGGTGATGAGGATAGGTTTGGTGGGGGGGTTATGGGGGTGATGAGGAGGTTTGGTGGGGTGGGGGTTATGGGGGTGATGAGGAGGTTTGGTGGGGGGTTATGGGGGTGATGAGGACACAGAGGATAAGAGGGGGTGTATATGTATATATGATGTGTATGCATGTGTTATATTCAGGGTACATTGTGTGGCAGGATTATATTCAGGTTACAGTCTGTGGCAGTATTATATTCATGGTACAGTGTGTTGCAGGATTGTATTTAGTGGGTGCAGTGTGTGGCAGTATTATATTTAGAGAGTACAGTGTGGGGCAGTATTATATTTAGGGGGTACAGTGTCAGTGTATGGCAGTATTATATTCAGGGTGAGTATGGATTATATGGGTAACAAACAAGCAAACAAACAAACTTGCAGTGGTTTTTAAAGGAGTATTCCAAGTTAAAACACTTACCAGTATAGGGGATAAGTGTCAGATAATGGGGGGTTCCAAACACTGGGACCCCCATGATCTTGAGAATGGTGACCGAAGTCTTCTTTTGGAATGGAGTGCAGAGTTGAGCATGCATGCCACTGCTCTATTCATTGTCTATGAAGCTGCCAGAGATAGCCAAGCTCTGTACTCAATTATGACCGGCAGCTCCATGGACAATGAATGGAACAGTGGGGCACATGCACAACTCGCTACCCCTTCCAAAACAAGATTTGGGTCCCTGTTCTCGATATTGTGAGGGGTCCCAGCAGTCAGACCCCCAGGAGCTGATATTTGTTATAGCCAACAGCGCTAGGTGGGAAAGAGGAAGAGTATAATGTATTTGTGGTATACAGAGGTTAGTAAAGGGATAGACAAAAATGAATTGATGTGGTGCAGTTTGTAGCCTTTATACTGTGTATGTAAGTAAAAACCAAGTGTGTGTATGTGGGGGGGGGGGGGGGGGATTGGCATTCAAGGCTAATCCAATTTAGAGTAAAAATCTATAATATAATAATTGATGTGGTCACACTATATCAATATGAGTGTGCATACGACAAAAAAAAATCAGCAGTGCCATTTGCACATTACAGCAACCAAATCTAAGAGCTGTTAATATGAAAGGTTACTGGTCAGTGGCGTAGCTATAGAGGTCGCAACGGTCGCCATTGCGACCGGGCCCCTTAACACATGATGGCCAATGCTGCAAACACGTTACTAAATCATTATAACAGCCGCTGCTACCAGACCAGTCCGTCCGGCAGCAGTGGAGTTTGCATGAGGACCTGGGGCAGCGCGGCGGCTTTAGGACCTGGTGTAGGCGGGGACAGCATGGCGACATCATCACGCCATGACTGTCCCACCCCTGCCTTGCCACTGCATTGAGTGGAGGAGGGACAGGGCACATATGTCGCCAAGTCCAGGAACCACTGCCCTTCTCTTTTTGCAGTTTAGCAGGTCTGCCCTCCAGAGTGACCGCCCCCTCATCAACCTGATTGGCCACCTGCCTATCTACCCATACGTCCGTTTTACCCTTCCCCCCTGCCCGCTGACCCCGCTATCCTGCCAATAAGATAAAAACAATGCGCAGAACAAATGTACGGCGCTGCGCACAGTGCCGTTAATTTACGGCATGTCTATAAAGTGAGCGCAGGAGCTCCTGCGCTCAATTCATAGTAGTTTTGCAAAGTGACTTCCCTTGACCTCAGGAGCCAGTGTTTTTCAACCATGGTGCCTTCAGCTGTTGTAAAACTACAACTCTCAGCATGCTCAGACAGCCAAAAGGTTGTTTGGGCATGCTGGGAGTTGTAGTTTTGCAACAGCAGGAGGCTCCATGGTTTGAAAACACTGACTTACAGTGAATGTCTTTGCTTATAGAAATAAATATACATTGTAAAAACCTCACACACTTATTACCATAAATCATCTTGTACAAATTAACATTAGGGGAGGGTCACACGTAACGGATCCACAGCATGTCGGCGATCGCCAAAAATCGCCGGTGAATTCACACTGGCAATTTGCGGCTATTCCGGGTCATACGTGCCTACGGTGACCCAGAAAATAAGGGGGATCGGGGTTGTCCAATACACCCACCATCCCCGTGAAGGGATAGGAGTGAGGTGGCAGGGATGCCACCCCTCCTATCCCTGCTATTGGTTGTCTAGAAACAACGACCAATAGCAGATCGGGGTGGGTGGTTAACTTTCTGTTTCCCCGTTCTGCCCACCCACAATAGGCCGGGCAGAAGGGGGAAACCGAACGGGACCGGCGCCGAAGATCCACTTACCCATCAGCAGCGGCGGAGGCGATGATGCGCGGCGGGGATCGGTGGCAGAAGAGGACGGCGATGCGGCTCCTTGGATCCTACAGAAGCCGGTGAGTTACCTAGCAACATCTGGAGGGTTACAGTTTGAGACCACTATATAATGATCTCTAAACTGTAGCCCTCCAGATGTTGCAAAACTACAACTCCCAGCATGCCCAGACAGCTGTTTGCTGTGTGGGCATGCTGAGATTTGTAGTTTTGCAACAGCTGGAGGGCTACAGTTTGGAGATCACCATGCAGTGGTCTCTAAACTGTGGCCCTCTAGATCTTGCAAAACTACAACTCCCAGCATGCCCACACAGCAGTTTACTGTCTGGGCATGCTGGGATTTGTAGTTTTGTAACATCTGGAGAGCCACAGTTTGGAGATCACTGTGCAGTGGTCTCTAAACTGTATCCCTCCAGATGTTGCAAAACTGCAAATCCCAGCATGCCCAAACAGGAAACAGCTGTCTCGGCATGCTGGGAGTTATAGTTGCGTACCTCCAGCTGTTGCATAACTACATCTCGCAGCATGCCCTTTGGCAATCAGTACATGCTGGGAGTTGTAGTTTTGCAACAGCTGGAGGCACACTGTTGGGAAAATACTGGGTTAGGTAACAGAACCTAACTGAAGGTTTTCCAACCAGTGTGCCTCCAGCTGTTGCAAAAGTACAACTCCCAGCGAGCACGGTCTGTCAGTGCATGCTGGGAGTTGTAGTTTTGAAACAGCTGGAGGTTTTCCCACCCCCATGTGAATGTACAGGGTACATTCACACAGGCGGGTTTACAGAGGGTTTCCTGCTTCAAGTTTGAGCTGTGGCAAATTTTCCACCGCAGCACAAACTCTTAGCGGGAAATTCACTGTAAACGGTGAATTCACACTGGCAATTTGTGGCTATTCCAGGTCATACGCGTCTACGGTGACCCAGAAAATAAGGGAATCGGGGTTGTCCAATACACCCACCATCCCCGTGAAGGGATAGGAGTGAGGTGGCAGGGATGCCACCCCTCCTATCCCTGCTATTGGTTGTCTAGAAACAACGACCAATAGCAGATCGGGGTTGGTGGTTAACTTTCTGTTTCCCCGTTCTGCCCACCCACAATAGGCCAGGCAGAAGGGGGAAACTGAAGGGGACCGGCGCCGAAGATCCACTTACCCATCAGCAGTGGCGGAGGCGATGATGCGCGGCGGGGATCTGTGGCAGAAGAGGACGGCGATGCGGCTACCTGGATCCTACAGAAGCCGGTGAGTTACCTAGCAACATCTGGAGGGCTACAGTTTGAGACCACTATATAATGATCTCTAAACTGTAGCCCTACAGATGTTGCAAAACTACAACTCCCAGCATGCCCAGACAGCAGTTTACTGTCTGGGCATGCTGGGATTTGTAGTTTTGTAACATCTGGAGAGCCACAGTTTGGAGATCACTGTGCAGTGGTCTCTAAACTGTATCCCTCCAGATGTTGCAAAACTGCAAATCCCAGCATGCCCAAACAGCAAACAGCTGTCTCGGCATGTTGGGAGTTGTAGTTGCGTACCTCCAGCTGTTGCATAACTACATCTCGCAGCATGCCCTTTGGCGATCAGTACATGCTGGGAGTTGTAGTTTTGCAACAGCTGGAGGCACACTGTTGTTAGGTAACAGAACCTAACTGAAGGTTTTCCAACCAGTGTGCCTCCAGCTGTTGCAAAAGTACAACTTCCAGCGAGCACGGTCTGTCAGTGCATGCTGGGAGTTGTAGTTTTGAAACACCTGGAGGTTTGCCCACCCCCATGTGAATGTACAGGGTACATTCACACGGGCGGGTTTACAGAGGGTTTCCTGCTTCAAGTTTGAGCTGTGGCAAATTTTCCACCACAGCGCAAACTCTTAGCGGGAAATTCACTGTAAACCGCCGCCAGTGCGAATGTACCCTAAAAACACTGCACTACACTAACACATAACAAAGGGTAAAACAGTACATATACACCCCCTTACACTGTCCCCCCAATAAAAATGAAAACGTATCGTACGGCAGTGTTTCCAAAACGGAGCCTCCAGCTGTTGCAAAACAACAACTCCCAGCATTTCCGGACAGCCACTGACGGACATGCTAGGAGTTTTGCAACATCTGTTTGGGAATCACTGGCGTAGAATACCCCTTTGTCCACCCCTATGCAATAACTAATTTAGTCCTCAAATGCACATGGTGCTCTCTCACTTCGGAGCCCTGTCGTATTTCAAGGAAACAGTTTAGAGCCACATATGGGGTATTTCCGTACTCGGGAGAAATTGCACTACAAATTATGGGGGGGCTTTTTCTCCTTTTACCACTGATGAAAAGGAAAAGTTGGGGGCTATACCAGCCTGTTAGTGTAAAAAAATAAAAAAAATTACATTAACATGCTGGTGTTGCCCCATACTTTTTATTTTCACAAGTAAAAGGAAAAAAAGACCCCCAAAATTTGTAGCGCAATTTCTCCTGAGCACGGAAATACCCCATATGTGGGTGTAAAATGCTCTGCAGGCGCACAAGGCTCAGAAGTGAGAGCGCACTATGTACAGTTGAGGCCTAAATTGGTGATTTGCACAGGAGTGGCTGATTTTACAGTGGTTAAGACATAAACACAATAAAAAAATACCCACATGTGACCCCATTTTGGAAACTACACCCCTCACAGAACATAACAAGGGGTATAGTGCGCCTTAACACCCAACAGGTGTTTGACGAATTTTCGTTAAAGTTGGACGGGAAAATGAAGAAAAACATTTTTTTCACAAAAATGCTAGTGTTACCCTTAAAAAACATTTTCACAAGGGAAAATAGGAAAAAAAGCCCCCCCAAAATTACATGAGTAAGAAAATACCCCATATGTGGATGTAAAGTGCTCTGCGGGTGCACTACAATGCTCAGAAGAGAAGGAGCGCCATTGGGCTTTTGGAGAGAAAATTTGTCCGGAATTGAAGGCAACGTGTGTTTACAAAGCCCACATGTGACCCCATTTTGGAAACCACACCTCACGGAATGTCATAAGGGGTGCAGTGAGCATTTACACCCCACAGGTGTCTGACAGATTTTTGGAACAGTGGTCCATGAAAATGAAAAATTAAATTTTTCATTTGCACAGCCCACTGTTCCAAAGATCGGTCAAATGCCAGTGGTGTGTAAATGTTCAATGTACCCCTTATTAAATTCTGTGAGGTGTGTAGTTTCCAAAATGGGGTTACATGTGGGGGGGGTTCACTGTTCTGGCACTACGGGGGCTTTGTAAATGCACATGGCCCCTGACTTCCATTCCAAACAAAATCTGTCTCCAAAAGCCCAATGGCGATCCTTCTCTTCCGAGCAATGTAGTGCGCCAGCAGAGCACTTGGTGTCCCCATATGGGGTATTTCCATACTCAGAAGAAATGGGGTTAGAAATTTTGGGGGGCATTTTCTCCTATTACCCCTTGTAAAAATGTAAAATTTGGAGAAAAAAAAACTGCATTTTAGTGAAAAAATGTGTTATTTTCATTTACACATCTGACTTTAACAAAAAGTCGTCAAACACCTGTGGGGTGTTAAGGCTCACTGTACCCCTTGTTACGTTCCTTGAGGGGTGTAGTTTCCAAAATATTATGCCCTGTGTTTTTTTTTTTTTTGCTGTTCTGGCACCATAAGGGTGACACCATAAATGTGACATGCCCCCCAAAAACCATTTCAGCAAAATTTGCTTTCCAAAAGCCAAATGTGACTCTTCTGAGCATTGTAGTTCGCTCGCACAGCATTTTACGTCCTAACATGGGGTATTTCCATACTCAGAAGAGACGGGGTTGCAAATTTTGGGGGGCATTTTCTCCCATTACCCTTTGTAAAAATGGAAAATTTAAGGAAAAGAACTGCACTTTAGTGAAAACATTTTTTTTTCTTTCATTTACACATCCGACTTTAATGAAAAGTCGTCAAACACCTGTTGGGTGTTAAGGCTCACTGTACCCCTTGTTACGTGCCATGAGGGGTGTAGTTTCCAAAATAGCATGCCATTTGTTTAGTTTTTTTTTTGCTGTTCTGGCACCATAGGGGCTTCCTAAATGCGACATGCCCCTCAAAAACCACTTGAGAAAAACTCTCCAAAATCCCATTGTTGCTCTTTCCCTTTTGAGCCCTCTACTGCGCTCGCCGAGCACTTCACATACACATATGAGGTATTTTCTTACTTGAGAAAAATTGGGTTACAAATTTTGTGGGGCTTTTTCTCCTGTTACCCCTTGTAAAAATGCAAAAACTGGGTCTACAAGAACATGTGAGTGTAAAAAATTAAGATTTTGAATTTTCTCCTTCACTTTGCTGCTATTCCTGTGAAACACCTAAAGGGTTAACAAACTTTCTGAATGTGATTTTGAATACTTTGAGGGGTGCAGTTTATATAATGAGGTCATTTATGGGGTATTTCTAATATGAAGGCTCTTCAAATGCACTTCAAAACTGAACTGGTCCCTGAAAAGTTCCGATTTTGAAAATTTTGTGAAAAATTCGAAAATTGCTTCTGAACTTTGAACTGTCTTCCAAAAGTAAAAATATTTCAACCTTATGATGCGAACATAAAGTAGACATATTGTATATGTGAATAAATATATAATTTATTTGGAATGTCTATTTTACTTACAAGCAGAGAGCTTCAAAGTTAGAAAAATGCTAAATTTAAAAAATTTTCATCAAATTTTGGAATTTTTCACCAAGAAATTATGCAAATATCGACAAAAATTAACCACTAACATAAAGTCGAACATGTCACGAAAAAACTAATTCGGAATCAGAATGAAAAGTAAAAGCATCCCAATCAAAATTATAAGAACACCAATATTGTGTCAAGGGTGTGCTTAAAATATAAATTTTAATGAAACCTATCAAAATTATCTACAAGGTAAGTGTACTTGTGTATTCAATCACCACGAATAACAATTTGACAAGGGACGTGGTTGATGTGGTCAGGATGACCCAGGTGAGCTCTGCTTGGCCTTGCCAGCCCATTCAGGTCTCCAAGGCATCAAAGACTCCCACCAATTTATCCGCCGACGCGTTTCTACCAATAGTCAGATTGGTGTCATCAGGGAGGTATAAGATTGTTCAAAAAAAGAGACACCACAATAAATATGAAATTATATTCATAAGGTTTAACAAGGGTTTGTGGGTTCCATATAAATTCGGTCCAGCTGCAAAACAAGTCACAACTTTCGCTAATAGTCCTTTAAAGAAAGGGAAGCCATATATGGTGCCTGTAAAAGAAACACAGTTCTGTCCCTAGGAACCGCACATTATTCAGGATAACCGGTCCGGTCCACGATTTCCTGACAATCAAAGAGGGTCCGCAAAACCTACTGTTTGTAGCTTGTTCGCCTCTCTGCTCGCTCATTCCAGCATTATATTTTAAGCACACCCTTGACACAATATTGATGTTCTTATAATTTTGAATAACTACAACTCCCAAAATGCCTTTCGGCTGTCTGGGCATGCTAGGAGTTGTAGTTTTACAACAACGGGAGGCACACTGGTTGGTAAACACTGTCTGTTTCCTAACTCAGTGTTTCCCAAACTGTGTGCCTCCAGCTGTTGTAAAACTTTAACTCACAGCATGCACTGATGGACCATGCATGCTGGAAGTTGTAGTTTTGCAACAGCTGGAGGCACACGGGTTGGGAAACACTGAGTTAAGTAGCAAACTCTCAGTGTTTTGCAACCAGTGTGCCTCCAGCTGTTGCATAACTACAACCCCCAGCATGCGCAGACAGCCAAAGTGCATGCTGGAAGTTGTAGTTGTATGCCTCCAGCTGTTGCATAACTACAAGTCCCAGCATGCCCTTCATCTGTCACTGCATGCTGGGAGTTGTCGTTTTGCAACTTGCAACAACTGGAAGCACACTGGTTGTGAAACATTGTCCTTTTCCTAACTCACTGTTTTGCAACCAGTGTGCCTCCAGCTGTTGCAAACTACAACTCCCAGCATGCACTGATAGATCGTACATGCGGGTAGTTGTAGCTTTGCAATAGCTGGAGGCACACTGGTTGCGAAACACTGAGTTAAGTAACAAACTATCAGTGCTTTGAAACCAATGTGCCTCCAGCTGTTGCATAACTACAACCCCCAGCATGCACGGACAGCCAAAGGGCATGCTGGGAGTTGTCATATTGCAACAGCTGGAGGTTCCCCCCCCCCCCATGTGAATCTACATGGCACATTCACACGGATTTACAGTGAGTTTCTTGCTGCAAGTTGAGATGCAGAAAACTTTCAGCAGCAGCTCAAACTCCCAGCGGGAAGCTCGCTGCGAACCATCACCCATGTGAATGTTTCCTAAAAACACTACACTACACCTACACACCTACACAAAATAAAGGGCAAAACACTACATATACACATACCCCTAGACAGTTACCCCCACGCCCCCAATAAAAATGAAAAATGTCTCATACAGCAGTGTTTCCAAAACGGAGCCTCCAACTGTTGCAAAACAACGACTCCCAGTATTGCCGGACAGCCATTGACGTTTGAGTTTTGCAACAGCTGAAGGCACTGCCGTAGGGTAATTTTGGTATCAGAGGCAAGAGTAATTCTTGCATCCAGGTATGTCCCATGCAAATCCCGAATTTAGGCTTCAAATGTGCATGTCGCTCTCTCACTTCAGAGTCCTGATGTGTTTCAAGGCAACCGTTTAGGGTATCTTCGCACTGGGGAGAAATTGACTAACAAATTTTGGGGGTCTTTTTCTCCTTTTACCTCTTATGAAAATGTAAAATTTGGGTCTACTCCAGCATGTCATTGTAAAAAAATTTCATTTTTTATACTAACATGCTGGTGTTACTCCATACTTTTCATTTTCACAAGAGAAAAAAGAAAAAAAAGACCCTGAAACCCCAAAATTTGTAATGCAATTTCTTCTGAGTAAGGAAATACCCCATAGGTGAACGTAAAATGCTCTGCGGGCGCACAACAAGGCTCAGGAGTAAGAGCACCATGTACATTTGAGGTGATGTGCACAGGGGTGGCTGATCGTTACAGCAGTTCTGACATAAATGCAAAAAAAAAAAAACACCTGTATGTGACCCCATTTTGGAAACTACACCCCACACAGAACATAGCAAGGGGTATAGTAAGCCTTAAAACCCCACAGGTGTTTGAAGAATTTTCATTAAATTTGCATGAGAACATTTTTTATTTTTTCACTAAAATGCTGGTGTTATCCCAAATTTATCATTTTCACAAGGGGTAATAGGAAAAAAGTCCCACAAAATTTGTAACCCCATTTCTTCTGAGTATAGAAATACCCCATATGTGGACGTAAAGTGCTCTGCTGGCACACTACAATGCTCAGAAGAAAAGGAGCGCTATTGGGCTTTTGGAGAGAGAATGTGTCTGGAACTGAAAGCCATGTGCGTTTACAAAGCCCCAATGGTGCCAGAACAGTGCCCCCCCCCCCCCATGTGACCCCATTTTGGAAACTACACCCCTCACGGAACGTAATAAGGGGTACAGTGAGCATTTATACCCCACAGGTGTCTGACAGATTTTTGTACCAGTGGTCTGTGAAAATGGGGTCACATGTGGGGGGGGGGCGGCACTGTTCTGGCAGCATCGGGGGTTTTGTAAACATACATGGTCCCCGACTTCCATTCCAAACAAATTCTCTCCAAGAGCTCAAGTGTAGTTCACCTGCAGAGCACTTTACATCCACATATGGAGTATTTCCATACTCAGAAGAAATGGGGTTAAAAATTTTGGGAGGCTTTTTCTCCTATTACCCCTTGTGAAAATGAAAATTTGGGGTAACACCAGCATTTTTGCGAAAAAAATCTAATTCATAATTTTCATGTCCAACTTTAGCAGAAATTTGTCAAGCACCTGTGGGGTGCTGAGGCTCACTGTACCCCTTGTTACATTCCTTGAGGGGTCTAGTTTCCAAAATAGTATGCCATGTGGTTTTATTTTTTTTGCTGTTCTGGCACCATAGGGGCTTCCTAAATGTGACATGCCCTCAAAAATAATTTCAGAAAAACTCACTCTCCAAAATCCCATTGTCCCTTCTGAGCCCTCTACTGCGCCCGCCGAACACTTTACATCCACATATGAGGTACTTACTTACTCAAGAGAAATTGGGTTACAAATATTGGGGGGGGGGATTTCTCTGCTTTTACCCCTTGTAAAAATTTATAAACTGGGTCTACAAGAACATGCGAAAAAAGGAAGATTTTGAATTTTCTCCTTCACATTGCTGCTATTCCTGTGAAACACCTAAATGGTTAACACACTTACTGAATGTCATTTTGAATACTTTGAGGGGTGCAGTTTTTATAATGGGGTAATTTATGGGGTATTTCTAATATGAAGGCCCTTCAAATCCACTTCAAACTTGAACTGGTCCCTGAAAAATTCAGATTTTGAAAATTTTGTGAAAAATTAGAAAATTGCTGCTGTACTTTGAAGCCCTTTGATATCAAAACATGTCAACTTTATGATGCAAACATAAAGTAGACATATTGTATATGTGAATCAATATATAATTTATTTGGTATGTCTATTTTCCTTACAAACAGAGAGCTTCAAAGTTAGAAAAATGCAAAATGTTCAAATTTTCATGAACTTTGGAGATTTTTCACCAATAAATTATGCAAATTAATCTATTACTGGTGATACAGGGTCCCATTGTGTCAACACTATAGCTGCTGTGGGGCACACTGCCTGAGATCCAAAGCGCCAAGGTATATATATAATTGCTAAATTATGCAAGTATCGTCAAAAATTTACCACTATGTTAAAATAGAATATGTCATGAAAAAACAATCTCTGAATCAAATTTATAAGTAAAAGCATCCCAGAGTTATTAATGCTTAAAGTGACAGTGGTCAGATGTGCAAAAAAAATGCACTAGACTTTAAGGTGAAAATAGGCTTGGTCCTTGAGGTTTTTTTTTTTTTTTTTTCCTTCTCACCTTCTAATAATCATAATGCTTTCAACTTTCCACCTACAGACCCATATGAGGGCTTGTTTTTTGCACCACCAATTTTACTTTGTAATGACATCAATATTTAAACCAAAAAATCTACGCCGAAACCAGAAAAAAAATATTTGTAGGGCTAAATAAAAATTAAAAAAGCATTTTGCAGCATTTTGTAAGTTTTGGGGGCTTCTGATTCTATGCAGAGCACTTCTTGGTAAAAATGACACCTTATCTTTATTCTGTAGGTCCATTCGATAAAAATGATATCCAAATTTTATAGGTTTGATTTTGTTTTACTTCTTTTAAAAAATTATAACTTTATGCACAAAAATTTGTAGGTTTAAAAATGTCATTTTTCTGTATACGGGAATGTGTGAGGGCTCAATTTTTGGGCCATGGTCTGTAGTTTTTATCACTACCATGCTTGTTTTCATCAAACTTTTTGATCGTTTTTTATAAAATTTTTTAGGGTATACAAATTGACCAAAAATTCTGAACTTATTCTTTTTTTTATGTATACGCTATTGACCATAAAGTTTAGTTAACATTCAGTTTGCATAGTTCGGACATTTACACACGCGGCGATACCACATATGTTTATTTTTATTATGTTTACATATTCTTTATATGGAATTTGGGAAAAGGGGGGTGATTTAAACTTTTAATATGGAAAGGGTTAATGGGTGTTTTTTTGAACTTGTATTAAACATTTTTTTACACTCTATTAGTCCCTTAGGGGACTTTTAGGAGGAATCATTAGATTCCTCACGCAGGTCAATGTAGTTCCATAGAACTCCATTGATCTGTGTGCTCTACGCTCGAGTGATAAAGCCTGGTCCAGCCAGGCTCAATCA
Organism: Hyla sarda; assembly: GCF_029499605.1. Lineage (NCBI taxonomy): Eukaryota > Metazoa > Chordata > Amphibia > Anura > Hylidae > Hyla > Hyla sarda. The sequence continues at coordinate 318,460,333 of NC_079189.1, read as the reverse complement.
ATCACTGAGCCACGGACAGGACTACAGGAGAGGTAAGCCCTCCTCGTGTTGCAGGGGGTGGGGGGCGATCCACTCCACTGGACCACTAGGGACTGTTTAAAGGTCCCTTTAGCTTCAGCTGTCAGCTTTGACAGCAGCAATTTAAAGGGTTAATAGTCGGCTATGGCCATCGCCGTTTGTCAGCTATTGATGGCAGCCCTTAGCTACAATAATCAGTTGGGAGCCAGCAGGTATGATGCGGGCTCGAGTCGGGAGCCTGTGCCATACACAATGCCATACACAGTTAATGAGTATATAAAAAAATGGGAATAACGGGGGGTAGGAAGGCCTAGGATAATTTTTCGCATTGGGACCCTGTGTTTTCCAGGTATGTCCCTGTCACTGTTATGTATAAAAAGCAGCTATTCTAAACTTAAAAAGTGCTCATAGATAGAGGAAAAAGTACCTGCTCTCTATGTGTTATCAGACCAAATGAAGAAATGAGATCCAACGCCGACACAGCAGTTCTAAGTCCTCCGTTAGGGCAGCATGCCTGTGATGGCTTGACCAAGCGTACTGTTAAAAAGTTGCGCTCTAGGCTGTGATGTCACTTTGAGGCTTAAAATTTCTCTGACACATTTCAGAAACAAACAGTTTTCTATCTCTATTAGGGTGCACAAGTAACATAAAACCAGTATATTTTATACTCATTACATTAAAGAAAAAAAAAACTCTTGATGGGTTAGTTTTTCCTTTAAGCATTACAGACTCACGGTAGCCAAGTTTTCGTGTTCAATGTCGATGTTTGATAAAGCTATTTATTTCATTTTCATTTTCTATTGTGATATGTTCCTAACAATCCTTTTGCTGTATCTGAATTATTAAGAAAACGGTTATTCACTTTTATATGCATGCATTTATATGCATTCACGTTCAAAGTCATCTTCAATAATGTCTTGTCACCCTGGTCTGCTTTGTTTTCTGGCTCTTGACTTCTCAGCTTACAACCATCCTCCTGATCTGCACATGACTCCAGCATTGCCTACACGCTTGACTACCCTTAATCCTAGCAACCAGCACTTTTTGAGACAAAGATAGGTATTCCTATCAATTTGTCATGTATTTTTTATAATCTGTTTTGACAGAGCCCATCTGCCAGGAATTCAACATGGGCACAAAGTATTCTCTTAAATGTAGTTTCTGCCTAGTAATAAACTGACCAAGAAAGGGAAACCCTTTGTGGCACACAAGAATGATTGGTATTTAAAAAGGATAAGCTGAGGTTAATCCGAATAAGATGCCATGAGTGTTATAAGTGCATCTTATTATCTCAAAAATGTGTTCCCAGGGGGCTATGGAATTCTGAATATACATTTCTGATGACATAATGCCTTTACATATGTAATTACTAAATGAAGTACTGATTGCATCCATATTTGTAAATCACTTTACAAAAAAGGACTCCTTACCCCAGAAAAGTTATTGTTAGGTGTTGTCAGGCTGAGACTGTCTCTAGTAACGAAAGTAAATCATCCCCCTGCACAATGACAGCCTATTCAGTCCAGTGCACTTTCTCTAGTACTATGCCATGGCAGAGCAGTAAGGAGTAGGTGCTGTGATTGGCCAGACAGCTAAAGGGAAAGGAAGCACTTGTGTGTGTACTATTGGCAAACAGTCTAGCTCTGGTTCCATCCACTAAAATAGAGAGAAATAGCTGTGCACCATGGAAAAAACTCTTAGGGACTCAATTACAGCATTGAGACACCAACACCAACTTTTTAACCCCTTAAGGACGCAGGACGTAAATGTACGTCCTGGTGAGGTGGTACTTAACGCACCAGGACGTACATTTACGTCCTAAGCATAACCGCGGGCATCGGAGCGATGCCCGTGTCATGCGCGGCTGATCCCGGCTGCTGATCGCAGCCAGGGACCCGCCGGCAATGGCCGACGCCCGCGATCTCGCGGGCGTCCGCCATTAACCCCTCAGGTGCCGGGATCAATACAGATCCCGGCATCTGCGGCAGTTCGCGATTAAAATGAACGATCGGATCGCCCGCAGCGCTGCTGCGGGGATCCGATCATTCATAACGCCGCACGGAGGTCCCCTCACCTTCCTCCGTGCGGCTCCCGGCGTCTCCTGCTCTGGTCTGTGATCGAGCAGACCAGAGCAGGAGATGACCGATAATACTGATCTGTTCTATGTCCTATACATAGAACAGATCAGTATTAGCAATCATGGTATTGCTATGAATAGTCCCCTATGGGGACTATTCAAGTGTAAAAAAAAATGTAAAAGTAAAAGTTAAAAAAAAGTGAAAAATCCCCTCCCCCAATAAAAAAGTAAAACGTCCGTTTTTTCCTATTTTACCCCCAAAAAGCGTAAAAAACATTTTTTATAGACATATTTGGTATCGCCGCGTGCGTAAATGTCCGAACTATTAAAATAAAATGTTAATGATCCCGTACGGTGAACGGCGTGAACGAAAAAAAAATTTTCTACTTTTTTAATACATTTTATTTAAAAAAAAATTATAAAAAATGTATTAAAAGTTTTTTATATGCAAATGTGGTATCAAAAAAAAGTACAGATCATGGCGCAAAAAATGAGCCCCCATACCGCCGCTTATACGGAAAAATAAAAAAGTTATAGGTCATCAAAATAAAGGGATTATAAACGTACTAATTTGGTTAAAAAGTTTGTGATTTTTTTTAAGCGCAACAATAATATAAAAGTATGTAATAATGGGTATCATTTTAATCGTATTGACCCTCAGAATAAAGAACACACGTCATTTTTACCATAAATTGTACGGCGTGAAAACGAAACCTTCCAAAATTAGCAAAATTGCGTTTTTCGTTTTAATTTCCCCACAAAAATAGTGTTTTTTGGTTGCGCCATACATTTTATGATATAATGAGTGATGTCATTACAAAGGACAACTGGTCGCGCAAAAAACAAGCCCTCATACTAGTCTGTGTATGAAAATCTAAAAGAGTTATGATTTTTAGAAGGCGAGGAGGAAAAAATGAAAACGTAAAAATTTAATTGTCTGAGTCCTTAAGGCCAAAATGGGCTGAGTCCTTAAGGGGTTAAAGGGGTACTCCGATGGAACAAAAATGTTCTCAAATAAACTGGTGCCAGAAAGTTAAACAGATTTGTAAATTACATATATAAAAAAATCTTAATCCTTCCAGTACTTATCAGCTGCTGTATACTACAGAGGAAGTTGTCTAGTTCTTTCCAGTCTGACCACAGTGCTCTCTACTGACACCTCTGTCCATGTCAGGAACTGTCTAGAGAAGGAGAGGTTAGCTATGGAGATTTGCTCCTACTCTGGATAGTTCCTGACACAGACAGAGGTGTCAGCAGAGAGCACTGTGGTCAGACAGAAAAGAACAACTCAACTTCCTCTGTAGTATACAGCAGCTGATAAGTACTGGAAGAATTAATATTTTTTTAATAGAAGTATGAAATTTAAACTGAAGATTTTGGGTAGATAGTGCTATTATAACAAATTTTTTTATTCCCAGGTTCAGGCCCAGCAGCATCAGTAAACCATATATTGGCTGAATGGCACAGCCTGGAGTTGGCAGCAGCATGACAAGACCATTGAAATCTATGCTTTTTAAATTTAAATTTAAGATTTTTAAATTTATATCATGGATTAAGTATTTGAAATTTCACTACTCTGCCTGACATACTTATTGCGTATCTGAGGGGAGTACAGTACGCTTCACTTAGCTTAAAACAGTATTTGTCTAGAACAGCAGCAGGTGTGTACTATTGGCTGTCCTTTCACAGTATATAGACCCTTGACAGATTAACAGGTACAAAATAGTACACTACATAGATGTAGGTATGTGGTATGCACTAACGAGGGCAGAAAAATGTGCTACAGTACGCTTAAAAATACTTATTTTTACCTGTGTCCCAGATTACAAAATTCATTTATAATCAGAAATTGTCAGGATACCACCTGACATTCAAAATAATAAAATGATACATACGTTCTCTAAAGAAAAGGATCCTTCATTAGAAGACAATATGAGTATTGTGTGTTCCTGTGACATTAGCTCATCGGAGGAACAGGAAAACATGATACAACTTAATTCTGCAACTGAAGAACCACAACAAAAAATGAACGACTTAAAGCCTACTGGAACTGAAGAACTTCAAAATGGTAAATCTACCACCTGGGATAGTCAGTCAATTCCAACAGCCGGTGGTCAGTATCCACAGTTCCCTGTTTCTGCTAGTCCTTGGCATTCCTTTTATTACTGGTCTGGTATCAACATGGCAATAATGCTGGGAGAGTAACTCAAGGATAGTCACATGTTTCCTACAATACACGGTCAATATATGGTGACCATATAGTGGCTGAATGACACAGCCTGGAGGTGGCTGAAGCATGAGGAGACCATATAGTGTCTGAATGGCGCAGCCTGGAGTTGGCGGCAGATGAGGAGACAATAGGACCCCACAATCTCTCAGAATAAAAGATGAATTTTGAAATTTCAATTGCAGTACACAAGAGGGTTTCATAACCACTTACATTGAAAGATCAATGTTGAAATCTCAATGAAACATGTATGTAAGCTAGTGCTAACATCCAAAAACGTAAGTCTCAAGCCCAGCAGCATCAGTAAGCCAAGTAGTTCCTGAAACACACAGTCAGAAGCAGGCATCAGCAGTACACAAGAGGGTTTCATAACCCATTACATTGAAAGAACAATGTTGAAATCTCAATGAAGCATTCATGTAAGCTAGTGCTAACATCCAAAAATGTAAAGCCCAAGCCCAGCAGCATCAGTAAGCCAATAAGTTCCTGAAACACAGAGTAAGGAGCAGGCATCAGCAGTACACAAGAGGGTTTCATAACCCTGGGGATTGAAAGATCAATGTTGAAATCTCTATTGAAGATGTATGTTACCACGTGCTATCATCAAAGAATTTAAGGCTCAAGCCAAGCAGCATTACTGAGCACAGTAGTTCCTGAAACACACAGCCTGGAGCCGGCATCAGCATGAGTTTACAAGAGGGCTTCACAACCCCTAACTTTAAAATGTTAATGTTGAAATCAGTATACAAGATGTATGTTAGCTATTGGCCCAGCAGCATCACTAAACCATATAGTTGCTGAAACCCACAGCCTGGATCAGGCAGCAGCAGAAGGACACAAGGGGCCTAATAACCCCCTAACATGAAAAGGTGCAGCATCAGAAAACAATATATTGGCTGAATGACACAGCCTGAAGGTGGGGAAAGCATAAGGACCCCATATAGTGTCTGAATGGTACAGCCTGGAGGTGGCCAAAGCATGAGGAGACCATAAAGTGGCTGAATGGCACAGCCTGGAGTTGACAGAAGCATAAGGAGACAAAATGGTGGCTGAATGAAACAGTTTGGAGGTGGCATCAGCAGCATCAGGAGTCCTGAGTGGTGTGGTGGGTGGCAATACTGTACCCGGTGATGAAGGTGGCTGGAATCTTTGTAACTGGGGAGCAGTGCCGTAAATCTGTTTGGCACTATACATATTTGTGAAGTGGTGGCGTAGCACCATGGTCAGTGTACTCTGATGCATCTGGCATTGGTGGGAGGAAATCCTGGCTGATCCATGCCTGATTCATCTTCACAAAGGTCAGTCTCTCCCCATTTTTCGTGGACAGACGAGTTCTCCTTAGGGTGACTATGGCCCCCGCCGGACTAAACACCCGTCCTTATGGAACACTACTGGCCGGGCAGAACAGCTTCCAGGGCAAACTCTGCTAGTTGAGGCCGTAAATCAAGTTTGGCTGCCCAGAAGTACAGCGGATCTTCAAGGTTTGTTGGCATGGCCATGTCAAGGTATGCTACCACCTGCTGGTTCAGGTCCTGCTCCATGTCTACCTGCTGCTGTTGAGTTGCTTCACTATGCGGGTGAAGAAAGGTACTCCTCAGCAACTGTAGACTTAGGCTGCTGCTGATGGAGCTGGTACTGCTCCTGTCACCCTTTCCCTCCCCAGCAGCCATGGCAGTGGAAGGTGAGCGCAAAGGGCCAAACAAGTCAGACCTGCTAGTGGATGAACGATGGCCCCGATAGGCATCGGCCAACTGACTACGTAGGATCTCTCTGTAGTAGGTCAGTTTGTCCTCCCTCTCAGTGGTTGTAAAAAAGGCCCCCATTTTGTGCCAGTAGCGAGGGTCCAATAAGGTGGAGAGCCAGAAGTCATCCCGCTGCCTAATGTTGACAATTCGGCGGTCTCTACGCAAGCATCTGAGCATGCATCATGCCATTTGTGCAAGTGACCTGGAGGGACTCCCTGTCTCCATCTCCACTGCATACTGCCACGGTGTGTCTGGGCCCTCTGCCTCGCCTTCCTCAAAACCCTCTAGCTCTCCTGTCAGATGACTAGAAACACCACCCATCTTATGAAACCTAAACTGTGCTCCACTGTGCCCCTCCTCCTCCAGTTCCGGCCCACAGGGCACCGTGAGATGTAGGCGCAACGTCTCCATTGCCCTGACCAGCCAATCTTGGCGACTTACATATAATGTGGCTTCCTCAAAGGGCCTGAGCAAATGGCAGGTGTCACGTATGAGCTGCCACTGGTTCACATTGAAGTTACACAGGGGAGTACCCGTATCCGCTTGGCTCATCAAGAAATCGGTGACGGCTTTTCTCTGTTCGTACAGTCGGTCCAACATATGGAGGGTGGAATTCCAATGTGTGGCAATGTCACAAATCAGACTATGTTGGGGGATATCATTCTGATGTTGCAGCTGAAGGAGGGTGTGCTTTGCGGTGTACGAGTGGTTGAAGTGCATGCAAAGTTTCCTTCCCATTTTTAGGATATCTTGCAAATGGGGGGAACACTTCAGGAACTGCTTGACAACCAGATTTAACACGTGTGCCAACCAGATTTAACACGTGTGCCAAGTGGAGCAAAGCTGATAACAGACAAATCAGAGCTATGATCTTCCATCTGCTCGACAGCTTGGACATGACGGCGTTTCGGGGGCGTGCCCCCTTAGTCATGCGTGACTAAGGGGGCACGCCCCCGAAATGCCGTTGCGTCCAAGGTGTCGAGCAGATCGAAGATCATAGCTCTGATTTGTCCGTTATCAGCTCTGCTCCATTTTGTAAGATGATTTAAATGAAGTTATGAAATAAAAGTCTTGAAAATCTCTGAAACGAGCTTCTAATCGTGAGTTACTACCCTGATGGGTCTTTTAAAATCATGGACATTGCTTAATACGTTGTCTCAGCTCACTGTGTGTTATTCAAAATTGGCCCTTGACAGATTAACAGGTACATAATAGTACACTACTTAGATGTACGTATGTGGTATGCACTTATGAGGGCAGAAAAATGCACTACAATATCATTTTTTTTAAAACACCAGCTGGTGATTACTTTTGTCTGTCCTTTCACGGTATGTAGGACCTTGACAGATTAACAGGTACAAAAAAGTGCACTACTTAGATGTAGGTATGTGGTATGCATGTATTAGGGCAAAAAAAAAATGCACTACAGTACACTTGGAAAACGTATTTTCATAAAACATCAGCCAGTGATTACTTTTCCCTAGCCTTTCACTGTTTGTAGGCTTGTTACAGATTAACAGGTACAAAAAAGTGCACTACTTAGATGTAGGTATGTGGTATGCACGTATGAGGGCACGTATAAGGGCAAAAAAATGCGTTACAGTACACTTGGAAAATGTATTTTCATAAAACACCAGCCGGTGATTACTTTTGCCTGGACTTTTCCAGTATCTTATTACAGATTTACAGCTACAAAATAGTACACTGCTTTGATGTAGGTATGTGGTATGCACATATGAGGGCAGAAAAATGCACTACAGTCCGCTGAAAAAACACAAAGTTTCCAACAGTGCAGCACCACAAAAAAAAAAATGTGTATTAAACCCAAAATTGCACTCAAAGTGTATTAAGAATGGAGTGAACTGCTGGTTATTACACCATCTACAGACTAGTATAAGATGATTTCTTGTGGAAAAAATACACAGAATTGCACTGAAAAATCATTCCTGCCTCCTCTGCTAAGGTTGACAAAGTTGAGGCAGCTTGTTGAAATGTATGAGGCAACGAAAAGCTATCTGCCCCTCTCTGATAAAATGCTCAATAAAGTGACTGAGAGGTTAATGGCTGGTGTAAAAATCTTTTTCAGTGAGAACAAGCACTGCTCTCTGTCCACAACGCTGATGTGACTAGCAGTTGGAAGTGGAACGCTGCAGTATGATCAATTCAGTGTGTGTGTAACACACAGAGACACGCAGTCTGTCCTTTCCCTCTGCAGTGTATGGCATGAAATGAGCAGCTGCAAAATGGCTGCCGATTATAGAGGGCTGTGACATCACGGGGGTGACTGAATGCTGATAGGCTGCATCCTGCATGGGATTTAGGGTCATCCCGCCTACCTCCCTTCCCGCCTTGCCTTCCCGCCTTCCCAGCATCCACTGCACCATGTACTGACATGTGGATCCGCCATTTTAGGTGTCCTGGAGCCTGGAACGCTGTAAAATGGAGTGTAATGAAGCGATTATTTGTCTGCTTTGATTTGCTCATCTCTAGTAATAATGATTGTTCATTGTGCCCCCACACAGTTGTAGTCTCTCCAAATAATAGGAATATAGACCCCTATATAGTAGGTAGACCCCTATTTAGAAGGTAGGTAGAGAAATCCCCATAAAGTAGTTATTTAGGTAGTTGGAAACATCATCAAACAGATAGGTAGGTCCCTTCTTATCTTTGATAATGCCCTATTTCTGCCTCAAGCCAAGTAGCTGGATCCTCTTCCTCAAGTCTGGTGAGGGTGGTGTAATGCACTACTTCTGACCTCTTGTAAGCTTCTGGCTTTAATGCAGCCTGTGGCCTACATGAAAAAGTGTGCACATCCTGTGTACAGTTGAAAGCAGTGCTTTTCCGGGAATCCTGGACTTTGCATCCATCAGCAGTTGCACCCTCCCTTCCTAATATTAGGTGGTGCCCTGAGTGAACGTCTACTATTGCCTACCAATGCTGGCCCTGGTAAGCAGCAGAGATGAAAAATAATGATTAAAAATGTGCTCTGTATCTGCATTTTAACAAGTTAATTGTGCATTATGGAGAAATATTTTTTTATGCATATAAGTCAATGGAGGCTAAATAGCTTGACTATAGATTTGTAATTTCTGTTGTCTTGATTTAGCAAATACGTCAAAAAAATTCATTGGTAAAAGAGAAGTATTTTCAAAGATTCACTCGCCACTAGGTAGCAGGAAATTCTACCATTCATATATGGATGTCGGAGTTGTACCACTCTTTAGGTACTATATTATAACAAACAAATATGTTTCCATGGTTCAGTTCTGTGTCATCACATCTGATTTCATGTTTAGGCTGAACATGAATGTAAAGAAAATGTCCTTCATTCCAGGATTAGTTTCAGTTATTACATAATTTACATCATGCTCATAAACCTGTTTCTGGAAATTTGGAACAATTTAAAAATGACTAAACTATATTACTATAAAAACTGTGACGTGTGTGTGTGAGTCACTAGAAAGGAGAAGGTGTGATAGAGGTCGGTCATTGTGATTAAAAATAAAGGTACAAAAGAAAGTACAGTGTGCAGTGTTACCTACCTTTCGCAAATAGAAATTTCCTTTACAGCTGATTTATATTTAAACCTAATCGCTGCAGATATTTATTGAAATACGTACTCACAATAAATGACATATACTTCTTTTAGCTGGGATATGATTGCATCACGAGTTTCATATTGTGTGTCACAAAACAGATATGATATAACTGAAATTATGCAGATCAGGAATCTCCACCTCACTGACATAACACTTACTCCAACACTGTCTATGTTTAAGTCAATTCTCAAAATTCTGATTTTGTTGGAGATGTAAGATTGAAGTGGGTTCGAGAGATTCAAAAATACTGGAAACAGGTATTCCTCTTATTTAGTAGTAGTGTCTTATAAATGGGAGCCTAAAAATAGCACTATTATCATTAACAACAGTACTCTACCCGATTCTGAATTGACAGTTATAACACATATTCTGTTTGTGGCTCGCTCCCAAATAGCACAGAGATGGAAATCGGACGTAATACCTACCATTTCTGAATTAATAAATACTGTACACAGGAAGTATAAGATGGAGGGTTTAGTGGCACAAAAAATGTTATCCACCGTGTTATACGAACAAAGATGGAGATTGTGGAAAGAATTCAGGGGGAATACTTACATTTCATTTTAGGTAGTTATGAAAGGACAGTTATAATGGAGTGGATAGGAATAGATTAAGAATGTAATAACCTCTGTGTTACGCCGAGCGCTCCGGGTCCCCGCTCCTCCCCGGAGCGCTCGCAACATCCTCGCTACTGCAGCGCCCCGGTCAGATCTACTGACCGGGTGCGCTGCGATACCGCCCCCAGCCGGGATGCGATTCGCGATGCGGGTGGCGCCCGCTCGCGATGCGCACCCCGGCTCCCGTACCTGACTCGCTCTCCGTCGGTCCTGTCCCGGCGCGCGCGGCCCCGCTCCCTAGGGCGCGCGCGCGCCGGGTCTCTGCGATTTAAAGGGCCACTGCGCCGCTGATTGGCGCAGTTGGTCTAATTAGTGTGTTCACCTGTGCACTCCCTATGTATACCTCACTTCCCCTGCACTCCCTCGCCGGATCTTGTTGCCATCGTGCCAGTGAAAGCGATCCCTTGTGTGTTCCTAGCCTGTGTTCCAGACCTCCTGCTGTTGCCCCTGACTACGATCCTTGCTGCCTGCCCCGACCTTCTGCTACGTCCGACCTTGCTCTTGTCTACTCCCTTGTACCGCGCCTATCTTCAGCAGTCAGAGAGGCTGAGCCGTTGCTAGTGGATACGACCTGGTTACTACCGCCGCTGCAAGACCATCCCGCTTTGCGGCGGGCTCTGGTGAAAACCAGTAGTAACTTAGAACCGGTCCACTAGCACGGTCCACGCCAATCCCTCTCTGGCACAGAGGATCCACCTCCTGCCAGCCGAATCGTGACAGTAGATCCGGCCATGGATCCCGCTGAAGTTCCACTGCCAGTTATCGCCGACCTCACCACGGTGGTCGCCCAGCAGTCGCAACAGATAGCGCAACAAGGCCACCAGCTGTCTCAACTGACCGTGATGCTACAGCAGCTACTACCACAGCTTCAGCAATCATCTCCTCCGCCAGCTCCTGCACCTCCTCCGCAGCGAGTGGCCGCTTCCGGCCTACGACTATCCTTGCCGGATAAATTTGATGGGGACTCTAAGTTTTGCCGTGGCTTTCTTTCACAATGTTCCCTGCACTTGGAGATGATGTCGGACCAGTTTCCTACTGAAAGGTCTAAGGTGGCTTTCGTAGTCAGCCTTCTGTCTGGGAAAGCTCTGTCATGGGCCACACCGCTCTGGGACCGCAATGACCCCGTCACTGCCTCTGTACACTCCTTCTTCTCGGAAATTCGAAGTGTCTTTGAGGAACCTGCCCGAGCCTCTTCTGCTGAGACTGCCCTGCTGAACCTGGTCCAGGGTAATTCTTCCGTTGGCGAGTACGCCATCCAATTCCGTACTCTTGCTTCCGAATTATCCTGGAATAATGAGGCCCTCTGCGCGACCTTTAAAAAAGGCCTATCCAGCAACATTAAAGATGTTCTGGCCGCACGAGAAATTCCTGCCAACCTGCATGAACTCATTCATCTAGCCACTCGCATTGACATGCGTTTTTCCGAAAGGCGTCAGGAGCTCCGCCAGGATATGGACTTTGTTCGCACGAGGCGTTTTTTCTCCCCGGCTCCTCTCTCCTCTGGTCCTCTGCAATCCGTTCCTGTGCCTCCCGCCGTGGAGGCTATGCAAGTTGACCGGTCTCGCTTGACACCTCAAGAGAGGACACAACGCCGCATGGAGAATCTTTGCCTGTACTGTGCCGGTACCGAACACTTCCTGAAGGATTGTCCTACCCGTCCTCCCCGCCTGGAAAGACGTACGCTGACTCCGCACAAAAGTGAGACAGTTCTTGATGTCAACTCTGCTTCTCCACGCCTTACTGTGCCTGTGCGGATATCTGCCTCTACCTTCTCCTTCTCTACTATGGCCTTCTTGGATTCCGGATCTGCAGGAAATTTTATTTTGGCCTCTCTCATCAACAGGTTCAACATCCCGGTGACCAGTCTCGCCAGACCCCTCTACATCAATTGTGTTAACAATGAAAGATTGGACTGTACCGTGCGTTACCGCACGGAGCCCCTCCTAATGTGCATCGGACCTCATCACGAAAAAATTGAGTTTTTGGTCCTCCCCAATTGCACTTCCGAAATTCTCCTTGGACTACCGTGGCTTCAACGCCATTCCCCAACCCTTGATTGGTCCACAGGAGAGATCAAGAGCTGGGGTACTTCTTGTTTCAAGGACTGTCTTAAACCGGTTCCCAGTACTCCCTGCCGTGACCCTGTGGTTCCCCCTGTAACCGGTCTCCCTAAGGCTTATATGGACTATGCTGACGTATTTTGCAAAAAGCAAGCTGAGACTTTACCTCCTCACAGGCCTTATGACTGTCCTATTGACCTCCTCCCGGGCACTACTCCACCTCGGGGCAGAATTTATCCTCTGTCCGCCCCAGAGACTCTTGCTATGTCTGAATACATCCAGGAAAATTTAAAAAAGGGGTTTATCCGCAAATCCTCCTCTCCTGCCGGAGCTGGATTTTTCTTTGTGTCCAAAAAAGATGGCTCCCTACGTCCTTGCATTGATTACCACGGACTTAATAAAATCACGGTAAAGAACCGCTACCCCCTACCTCTTATCTCAGAACTCTTTGATCGCCTTCAAGGTGCCCACATCTTTACCAAACTGGACTTAAGAGGTGCTTATAATCTCATCCGCATCAGGGAGGGGGACGAATGGAAAACTGCATTTAACACCAGAGATGGACACTTTGAGTATCTGGTCATGCCCTTTGGCCTGTGCAACGCCCCTGCCGTCTTCCAAGACTTTGTTAATGAAATTTTTCGTGATCTCTTATATTCCTGTGTTGTTGTGTATCTGGACGATATTCTGATTTTTTCTGCCAACTTAGAAGAACATCGCCAGCATGTCCGCATAGTTCTTCAGAGACTTCGAGACAATCAACTTTATGCCAAAATGGAGAAATGTCTGTTTGAATGTCAATCTCTTCCTTTCCTAGGATACTTGGTCTCTGGCCAGGGACTACAAATGGACCCAGATAAACTCTCTGCCGTCTTAGATTGGCCACGCCCCTCCGGACTCCGTGCTATCCAACGTTTTTTGGGGTTCGCCAATTATTACAGACAATTTATTCCACATTTTTCCACTATTGTGGCTCCTATCGTGGCTTTAACCAAGAAGAATGCCAATCCTAAGTCCTGGTCTCCCCAAGCGGAAGACGCATTTAAACATCTCAAGTCTGCCTTTTCTTCTGCTCCCGTGCTCTCCAGACCTGACCCATCTAAACCCTTCCTATTGGAGGTTGATGCCTCCTCAGTGGGAGCTGGAGCGGTCCTTCTACAAAAAAATTCTTCCGGGCATGCTGTTACTTGTGGTTTTTTTTCTAGGACCTTCTCTCTGGCGGAGAGGAACTACTCCATCGGGGATCGAGAACTACTGGCCATTAAATTGGCACTTGAGGAATGGAGGCATCTGCTGGAGGGATCAAAATTTCCAGTTATCATTTACACCGATCACAAGAATCTCTCCTATTTCCAGTCTGCCCAACGGCTGAATCCTCGCCAGGCCAGGTGGTCGTTGTTCTTTGCCCGTTTTAACTTTGAAATTCATTTTCGCCCTGCCGACAAGAACATTAGGGCCGATGCTCTCTCTCGTTCCTCGGATGCCTCGGAAGTAGAGGTCTCTCCGCAACACATCATTCCTCCTGACTGTCTGATCTCCACTTCTCCAGCCTCCATCAGGCAAACTCCTCCAGGGAAGACCTTCGTTTCTCCACGCCAACGTCTCGGGATTCTTAAATGGGGTCACTCCTCCCACCTCGCAGGCCATGCGGGCATCAAAAAGTCCTTGCAACTCATCTCTCGTTTCTATTGGTGGCCGACTCTGGAGACGGATGTTGTTGATTTTGTGCGGGCCTGTACTGTCTGTGCCCGGGATAAGACTCCTCGCCAGAAGCCTGCTGGTCTCCTTCATCCTCTGCCTGTCCCCGAACAGCCTTGGTCTCTGATTGGTATGGACTTTATTACAGACCTACCCCCATCCCGTGGCAACACTGTTGTTTGGGTGGTCGTTGATCGATTTTCCAAGATGGCACATTTTATTCCTCTTCCTGGTCTTCCTTCAGCGCCTCAGTTGGCAAAACAATTTTTTGTACACATTTTTCGTCTTCACGGTTTGCCCACGCAGATCGTCTCGGATAGAGGCGTCCAATTCGTGTCAAAATTCTGGAGGGCTCTCTGTAAACAACTCAAGATTAAATTAAACTTCTCTTCTGCTTATCATCCTCAATCCAATGGGCAAGTAGAAAGAATTAACCAGGTCCTGGGTGACTATTTACGGCATTTTGTTTCCTCCCGCCAGGATGACTGGGCAGATCTTCTACCATGGGCCGAATTCTCGTACAACTTCAGAGTCTCTGAAACTTCTGCTAAATCCCCATTTTTCGTGGTGTACGGCCGTCACCCTCTTCCCCCCCTCCCTATTCCCTTGCCCTCTGGTTTGCCCGCTGTGGATGAAGTGACTCGTGATCTTTCCACCATATGGAAAGAGACCCAAAATTCTCTTTTACAGGCTTCATCTCGCATGAAAAAGTTTGCCGATAAGAAAAGAAGAGCTCCCCCCATTTTTGCTCCCGGAGACAAGGTATGGCTCTCCGCTAAATATGTCCGCTTTCGTGTCCCCAGTTACAAACTGGGACCACGCTATCTTGGTCCTTTCAAAGTCTTGTGCCAAATTAATCCTGTCTCTTACAAACTTCTTCTTCCTCCTTCTCTTCGTATTCCCAATGCCTTTCATGTCTCTCTCCTTAAACCACTCATCATCAACCGTTTCTCTCCCAAACTTGTTTCTCCCACTCCTGTTTCCGGTTCTTCTGACATCTTCTCCGTGAAGGAGATACTGGCCTCCAAGACGGTCAGAGGGAAAAAATTCTTTTTGGTTGATTGGGAGGGCTGTGGACCTGAAGAGAGATCCTGGGAACCTGAGGACAACATCCTAGACAAAAGTCTGGTCCTCAGGTTCTCAGTCTCCAAGAAGAGGGGGAAACCCAAGGGGGGGGTACTGTTACGCCGAGCGCTCCGGGTCCCCGCTCCTCCCCGGAGCGCTCGCAACATCCTCGCTACTGCAGCGCCCCGGTCAGATCTACTGACCGGGTGCGCTGCGATACCGCCCCCAGCCGGGATGCGATTCGCGATGCGGGTGGCGCCCGCTCGCGATGCGCACCCCGGCTCCCGTACCTGACTCGATCTCCGTCGGTCCTGTCCCGGCGCGCGCGGCCCCGCTCCCTAGGGCGCGCGCGCGCCGGGTCTCTGCGATTTAAAGGGCCACTGCGCCGCTGATTGGCGCAGTTGGTCTAATTAGTGTGTTCACCTGTGCACTCCCTATGTATACCTCACTTCCCCTGCACTCCCTCGCCGGATCTTGTTGCCATCGTGCCAGTGAAAGCGTTCCCTTGTGTGTTCCTAGCCTGTGTTCCAGACCTCCTGCCGTTGCCCCTGACTACGATCCTTGCTGCCTGCCCCGACCTTCTGCTACGTCCGACCTTGCTCTTGTCTACTCCCTTGTACCGCGCCTATCTTCAGCAGTCAGAGAGGTTGAGCCGTTGCTAGTGGATACGACCTGGTTACTACCGCCGCTGCAAGGCCATCCCGCTTTGCGGCGGGCTCTGGTGAAAACCAGTAGTAACTTAGAACCGGTCCACTAGCACGGTCCACGCCAATCCCTCTCTGGCACAGAGGA
Source organism: Hyla sarda (assembly GCF_029499605.1). NCBI lineage: Eukaryota > Metazoa > Chordata > Amphibia > Anura > Hylidae > Hyla > Hyla sarda. Next base: position 318,444,435 of record NC_079189.1, on the reverse strand, counting down.
TCCACCTCCTGCCAGCCGAATCGTGACACTCTGGTTATGTATCACAGGAATAGACTTGTGTGTGCCGGATGATTGGCGATGTGGGGCCGGAGGCTTGTGATGTCACGGCCACGACGCCTCAATGCAAGTCTATGGGAGGGGGTGTCACTCCTCCTCCCATAGACTTGTATTGAGGGGGCGTGGCTGCGACATCACGAGGGGGCATTGCCGTAGTGTTACCAGCCTCCGCCGCTGCACCTGATGCTCTAAACGAATGCCGGGTGCAGAAGGGAGATCACGGGGCCCCAGACATCTTATACCCTATCCAAAGGACTTAAAGGGGCAGAGTACCCCTTTAAATTCTTTCCTAGGCAGAGCTACAATTAGCCATAACATTAAAATAACTCACTTAATATTATGTAGCACCCTATTGTGCCACCAAAACAACCATAAATCACTAAGGCAGTGTTTCCCAAGCCCAGTCCTCAAGTACCCCAACAGGTCCTATTTTAGGATTTCCTTAGTCTCACCTATTTCATAGGTGATATAAAAAAAAAAAGATCAGTGCATCAGGCATCCCCCCAAGGGTTCTCTGTATAGGATATCTTTAAATCATGACCTATTGGAGGTACTTGAGGACTGGGCTTGTAAAACACCTCTGAAGATGTCCTGTAGTATCTGAAACCAATACATTAGCAGAAGAGCCTTTTTAACCTTGTGAGGTGGGTTTACCTTGTTTTTCCAGCACATCCCACAGATACTGGATTGGATTGAGATGTAGGAATTTGGAGGTCAAGTCAATACCTTGAACTCTTTGACAAACCATTCCCGAATAATACCATTCTTGCAAAAGCATACATTAATAGAGGCATGTTAACCAAGACTGTAATGATTACTAGATCAAAGATGTCCCAAAGGGTTTTCTTCTGGTTGCCAATAATCTTCAGCATTTAGCATCTGATTTCTGAGCTTGTATTTACAGTCCTATTACTTCCTATTAGTTAACCATCAACATTTATTTAAAGATCTGCAGGCTAAAACCCAAAGGGGCACTGTTGTTAAAAACATTGCTTGATTCCTAGTGACTGGTAGGAGTCTGAGCCCCAGGGCATTACAGATGTAAGTCCAGAGGTTCTAACTTTAGATTTAGATTAAGTCAATATTTTCAACTGTTCTGCATTCTAAACTCAATAAAATAAGCAGTACATCCCTTGTAATGAATTACCATTATTCAGATCTATATCTGTAAAACTGTCGAACAGGGTGTTTTTTCGAGTGACAACACATTTTACACAATATAGAGCATAAAGCTAATTGTTTATAAACCAGCAGCATAGTAATATAGAATGCAATAACAGGATAAAGATAATAGCTTTGAATAGTGTGTCCAGGTCTTTATTCCAATGAAAAAAAAGCACTTTTATTTCCCAAGTGGCGTGACCTAAGGTGGTAATGCCTCCTTGCTGAAAATCCCTGCAGTCTTATTCCATTACAGACAGACTGGGCTCAGCTTACAGCACAAACCCCTACTGAAACCCTGCCTTTATATTTGAATAGCAGGATCTCTCTATATCTCTACCACTTGCTTGGAGCACAATTGCTAAATTTGTCAAGCCCCAGCCTTACTGTGCTTATATGACAGGGGGAGAGAGGTCTGTTCCTGTATTTCAGGGGGTGTAGGCATGGTGAGTCCTGCCCTTCAGTCAAGGAGCAAGAGGGTATGAGGCATTGTGGCCCTAGGGCACAGCAGACCCTAGGCCACACCTATTTGACACTTCGAGTCATTTAAAAGACAAGGAAATACTATTGAAAGGTATTTTCTTTCTCCTTTTCATTGCATTTTACATTACTTTGCTGTTGATTTTTCAGATGACATATTCACTGTAAAGAGAAAATAAAAGTGGGTTAAAATCTGCAAGTTATTGAGTTATACTTCAGGTCCAAGGCGAACCGCTTATTCTGCCCATAAATAAATGGGATTTAAACGTAGGACAAACAGGAGGTATGGTGAGAAGGAACGCTTAGATTAAATACTTAAAGGGGTATTCCAGGCAAAACCTTTTTATATATATATCAATTGGCTCCGGAAAGTTAAACAGATTTGTAAATTACTTTTATTAAAAAATCTTAATCCTTCCAATAGTTATTAGCTTCTGAAATTTTCTGTCTAACTGCTCAATGATGATGTCACGTCCTGGGAGCTGTGCATGATGGGAGAATATCCCCATAGGAACTGCACAGCTCCCGGGACGTGAGTCATCAGAGAGCAGTTAGACAGAAAACAACAACTCAACTTCAGAAGCTAATAACTATTGGAAGGATTAAGATTTTTTAATAGAAGTAATTTACAAATCTGTTAAACTTTCCGGAGCCAGTTGATATATATAAAAAAAAGTTTTGGCCTGGAATACCCCTTTAAGTCATCATTTTGAAAAAAGTAAAGCTCTGTCCACATGACTGTTGTCCATTAATAACAGAAGCAGTAATTCTCTGCTGGATTAGTTGTAGGGTACCTAGATACCTGCATGCAACTCTATTCTTTCGAGCAAATCTCCCAGGACTGCAAACTGAGGCTCCAAATGCATCTTTAGGCTCTGCTAAATAGTCTAATAGAGTTATTATTTTGAGAAGAGACATGTACTAAAAGGATCGATGACAATGTGAATGCTTTGACTACAACACTATGGGGGATATTTATCAAAGGATTTAGACTGTTTTTTTCTGTCTAAATTTGTTGCATAGAAAGTCGCAATCTAAATATGTGCGACTTTTCTGTGACTTTTGCTTTAAAGGATTTTTAGAACATGATGCATTCTAGTTTATTTTAGACAGAAAAATGCATTGGTGCTGAATTTATCAAAAGCGACTTTACAGCGACAAGTCGCATCGGCTGAAAGTACGGCGAAATGTCAGACCATGCTGGAGCAGGTTTAAATACAGTCTAAACCATAGATCCTGAAGTCTGTGTACAGAATCTATCAAGAGTCGTGCGCCTTTTGATAAATTAGGCGCACAATAGACCAGCCTAACCCTCTGTAGTTTGGTCTATATTGATGCGGGACATAGACAGCTTTGATAAATATCCCCCTATGTTGTCAAACCTGTAGAAGTGCTGTATCGCCTTTTGTAACATTTACCTTTTAAAAATGTATTTTTAAAATTAAAATAGTAGAAAAGATACATTTAGATGGGCTTACGGTGACAATAAATAGGTCTAAACTGATCTAGTATGTAAAATTATACATCTTTCCATTGTACAAGCATTTCTGAAAATGTATTGTTTGATGTATACATATACATACCTACTAACCCCCTCCTAGGTGTCGTCTTTGTTTTGCACTGTTTACCTTGTTTATAACCATCCTAGGGCATACTCTGAGACAGTCAGGCATGCTCAGTATATACATCTGATTATACCAGATTTCCTTCATCGGAAACCCCTTTTAAAGACCAGTTAACACGCCTACTGAGAAGGCACCTAAGCTCCTCCTCAAACAAGGTATGCCACAACCATGGCAATATAGTCCACCAAATAGGCATTTTCTATGGATGTGAAGAGCATCTGTACCCTATGAATACAATACTGCCACTGCCACACACTGCACCCTCTGAATATAATATTACCACACACTGTACCCTCTGAACATAATACAACAACAAACTGGGCCCTCTGAATACAGTATACTACCACACACTGCTACCTCTGCATATTAAACTAACACACACTGCACCCTCTGAATATAAAAATACTATACACTGCACCCTCTGAATACCATATACTGTGCCATTTGAATATAATACTATCACCCACTCCACCATCTGAATATTACACCCATTGTGCCTCATGTCTGCCCTTTCTCCTTTATTACTGTGCCTCGTGCATGCACTGCTCCCCCTTTCCCTCCCATTACTGTGCAGTGAAATCCCCCTCACTCCACCTTCCATTACTGTGAAGTGAAATCCCCCACACCCCACCTTCCATTACTGTGCAGCAGACCCCCCTCTCCCACACCTTCCATTACTGTGCAGCAGACCCCCCTCTCCCACACATTCCATTACTGTGCAGCAGATCCCCCCTTCCCCACACCTTCCATTACTGTGCAGCAGACCCCCCTTCCCCACACCTTCCATTACTGTGCAGCAGACCCCCCCCCTCTCCCACACCTTCCATTACTGTGCAGCAGATCCCCCCTTCCCCACACCTTCCATTACTGTGCAGCAGACCCCCCTTCCCCACAACCTCCATTACTGTGCAGCAGACCCCCCCTCTCCCACACCTTCCATTACTGTGTAGCAGACCCCCCTCTCCCACACATTCCATTACTGTGCAGCAGATCCCCCTTCCCCACACCTTCCATTACTGTGCAGCAGACCCCCCTTCCCCACACCTTCCATTACTGTGCAGCAGACCCCCCTCTCCCACACATTCCATTACTGTGCAGCAGACCCCCTCTCCCACACCTCCCATTACTGTGCAGCAGATCCCCCCTTCCCCACACCTTCCATTACTGTGCAGCAGACCCCCCTTCCCCACACCTTCCATTACTGTGCAGCAGACCCCCCCCCTCCCACACATTCCGTTACTGTGCAGCAGACCCCCTCTTCCACACCTTCCATTACTGTGCAGTGAACCCCTCGCCCCCTTCTCAGCACCTTGATGTTTCTTGTGGAGTAACTGCTGCTGCTGTGGCTGCTGGCGCTCTGTCTTCCTTCCTGGTGCCAACCTCAGCACAGATACGCCCACCGATGTCATTCAATGTGGCCGATAAATTAACCCGTGGCCCTCTGGAGTAAAGCTGTGCACAGCAGGACATGGATTCCAGGAATTTAATTTTTCTTTCTGTGGGATGGGTGCGTGTGGTTGGATAAAAGGATGGTCGGACAGGGTGTCAACTGGTGCTGTCTGCATGGCCCCTTGCCCCTAGCTAGAAGACCCCTCCCCCCTTGTATCACAATGCCTGTGGGTGCCCCTGCCTTTTGGGTTAGATGAGACTTACTTATACCAGGGTGAGGGAATTATTTGTAATGGTACCAGAGGTGCTGATCTCTCACAATTCTAACTCTATGCAGGCATAATGAAAGGATCTCATTTGCAGTGAAGCTTGAAATGGACAGTAATTTCCACCTGCATAGGCTTAGAATGTCTAATTTGCAAACAAGGTGGGAAACTGAAACTGATCCTTCAATATATCCAGACTTTGCTTGGCAGGGCATCTCAAAGATGGTAACCATTAATAAAAGGGAACCTGTGGGGGCGGTGGTAGGATGACACTCTATTTAATAGGATTGTGAGGTTTTGTTTCTAGGGTATTTTATTACTCTTAAAAAGGTGCTGAAACATATGATAATGATACAATTGAGCATGGTATTTGTTATTGTTGGTAAATTGTCTGGTAATTTACACACACACACATATATATATATATATATATATATATAATTTTATTTTACCACCTCTGAGTGTAGAGACATGTCATTTAGGACCGGCGGGGCAAAGAACAGCTGCAAGGACCGCCCCCATGACTTTTTGTCCCATTTTCAAAGGTGATTTCAAAGTATGATTTCAGCTCTGGTGTTTGAGAATAAATTATAGTCTGTTGGGATTGCACTCCCTGTCTGTTCCATGCTGCCTCTGACAGGTTCCCTTTAGCCTTTTAAGAATGTGCCCTATTTTGGCCTTCAAGACACTATTTTATTTAAAACTGACATGTATCGCTTTATGTGGTAATAACCTAGGGGTACATTTACTTATCCAAGTAAAACTGAGAATGTTTTTTTCATAACACATTGTACTTTATCTCAGTGGTAAACTGTGGTCAAAATGTTTTGGGGGAAATTTTGTAAGACTAACTTTTAAATAAATGCCCACCAGTAAACTCCCACACTGGAATTATCAGGAGGCACACACCTTATGATAAATCCAGGTGCATCTGAGTAATGCGGCAACCTATAAAATCTATACTAGCTCCACTACAATTTATGCCTGCTAACAGGTATAAATTGTAGTAACTTCATCATGCAGGGGCATCAACATCCCCTTCACCGCAAGCCCTGTCCTCCTGGTGAACGCATCGCAGATTGACAAAAAGTATTTTAATGATACTTCCTACAGCACAAAAATATATCTAGAATCCAACAATCCAGTTTAGAGGGTTGTCGTACATGCCTTTTTTTTTTTTTAAGTCATTGGTTCTGGAGGTTTTTGTTTTTTCTTGGCCAAAAGTTCTGCAGCCAGATATCAAGTCTATAGGGAAAAGTAAAATTCTTTTGTTTGTGGTTCTTATGGGTCAGTGGCAGCTTACCATAGTAACATAGTTTATAATGTTGAAAAAAGACCAGAGTCCATCAAGTTCAACCTATATCCCTCCTGAGTCCCTACTGAGTTGAACGCAAAAACCCTTCATACTAGAGGTAAAAATTCCTTTCTGACTCCAAATATGGCAGTCAGAATAAATCCCTGGATCAGCATTCTGTCCCTATAAATCTAGTATAGATAACCAGCGATGTTATTATTCTCCAAAAATGCATCAAGACCCATTTTCACCATGACCACCTTCTCTGGCAGAGTATTCCACAGTCTCACTGCTCTTACAGTAAAGAACCCCTGTCTGTGCTGGTGTAGAAACCTTCTTTCCTCTAGAAGTAGAGGATGCCCCCTTGTTATAGATACAGTCCTGGGTATAAATAGATCATGGGAGAGATCTCTGTACTGCCCCCTGATATATTTACACATAGTTATCAGGTCACCCCTAAGCCTTCTTTTTTCTAAACTAAATAACCCCAATTCTGATAATCTTTCTGGGTACTGTAATCCTCCCATTCCCCATATTACCCTGATTGCCTGTCTTTGAACCCTCTCCAGCTCCACTATATCTTCCTTGTACACTGGTGCCCGGTACTGTACACAGTATTCTATGTGTGGTCTGACTAGTGATTTGTACAGCGGTAGAATTATTTACTTGTCGTGGGCATCTATGCCCCTATTGATGCACCCCATGATTTTATTTGCCTTGGCCGCAGCTGCCCAACACTGGTCACTACAGCTAAATTTACTGTTAACTAAGACCCCTAAGTCCTTTTCTACATCAGTCATCCCAAGTGTTCTCCCATTTAATACATAACCCCAGCCTGGATTTTTCCTCCCCATGTGCATTACCTTACATTTATAAGTGTTGAAACTCATCTGCCACTTCTCAGCCCAAACCTCAAACCTATCCAGTTCCATTTGTAACAGTGCACTGTCCTCTATAGTGTTTACCACTTTACAGAGTTTAGTATCATCTGCAAAGATTGCTACTTTACTATTCAACCCCTCTACAAGGTCATTAATGAATATATTAAATAGAACAGGACCCAAGACTGAGCCCTGTGGTACCCCACTAGTAACAGCCACCCAATCAGAATACAGTGGGGATCAAAAGTTTGGGCACCCCAGGTAAAAAATTTCATTACTGTGCATAAAGAAGCCAAGGAAAGATGGAAAATTCACCAAAAGGCATCAAATTACAGATCAGACATTCTTAGAATATGTATATTTTATTTCCATCATTTACACTTTCAAAATAACAGAAAACAAAAAATGGCGTCTGCAAAAGTTTGTGCACCCTGCAGAATTTATAGCATGCACTGCCCCCTTTGCAAAGCTGAGACCTGCCAGTGTCATGGATTGTTCTCAATCATCATCTGGGAAGACCAGGTGATGTCAATCTCAAAGGTTTTAAAGGGGTACTTCACCCCTAGACATCTTATCCCCTATTCAAAGGATAGGGGATAAGATGTCTGATCGTGGGGGTCCCGCCGCTGGGGATCCCCGCAATATAGCATGCGGCACCCACCTGTTTCTGCTCCGGAAGCGCTGAAGGATCTGGGTCCCGACCACTGGAACAGAAGTCCGTGTCACGACTCCACCCCCGTGTGACGTCACGCCCCGTCCCCTTAATGCAAGTCTAAACAAATTAAACATTTGCACTTTCACAGTCAGGGTGGCGCTGAGAGGCAGGCGCTGGAACAGATGGTATCTCGCCTGGTGGAGGACCGCCAGCTCGATGCTCACCAGAATGGGTAATCAAAAAATTTATATACATTCAAATTAAATAAAATAAAAATGACATAAAAAATCTGCCACATCCAGATGCTCTGCGGCAGTGATTCTAATAGCGATGCCTGTAATCTGCATGTCATACAAAAGCAGTATTATTTCACTGTTAGGACGAGGAGTGTTAGGACAAGGCAAAGAGTTCTACACCCCTATTGAGCCTCTCTGTAGGCCAGAAATAGCCGTGATATTTAATAGTGATTCGCTGCGAAAAATTCAGTCCGAACCAAATTTTTTGGGAAAATTTGGCGTACCGGCCGAATATAATTTTTCCGCTCATCTCTAGTAATAACCCATACTACTGAATCAACTTATACCCTGTCCCAAATTATTATGCAAGTTCTATTTTAGTGTCACAAAAGATTAAAGATTTTGTTTTTCAGTTTAACTCATGGATGGCATTGTGCCTCAGGGCTCTTTTGATCACTGAAAACAATCTTTGACACCTGTAATAATTAGATTGCCAGGTGAGCCAAATTTAAGGAAAAACTACTAAAGGTGGGTGTTCCACATTATTAAGCAGAGCACCATTTTCAAGCAATATAGGGAAGAAAAGGGATCTCTCTGCTGCCGAAAAGAGTGAAATAGTTCAACGTCTTGGATGAGGTATGAAAACATTAGATATTTCAGGAAAACTTAAGCGTGATCATCATACTATTAAGAGATTTGTGGCTGATTCAGAGCACAGACGGGTTCCTGCAGATAAAGGCACATTGAGGAAGATTTTTGCCAGATCCATGCATCCGATCAAGAGAGCAGCTGCTAAAATACCATTACAAAGCAGCAAAAAGATATTTGAAGGTGCTGGTGCCTATGGAGTCCCATGGACATCAAGGTGTAGAGTCCTCCGGAGTCTTGCAACTGTGCATAAACCTTCTATTCGGCCACCATTAACCAATGCTCACAAGCAGAAATGGCTGCATGGGGGAGAAAAATACATAAAGACTAATTTTCAAACAGTCCTGTTCACTGATGAGTGCCATGCAACCCTGGATGGTCCAGATGGATGGAGTAGTGGATGGTTGGTGGATGGCCACCCTGTTCCAAAAAGGCTTCGACGTCAGCAAGGCGGTGGTAGAGTCATGTTTTGGGCCGGAGTCATGGGAAGAGAGCTGATCAGCCCCTTTAGGGTTCCCGAAGGTGTAAAGACGACCTCTGCAAAGTATGTGGAGTTTCTGACTGACCACTTTCTTCCCTGGTACAGAAGGAAGAACTATGATTTTCGTAATAAAATCTTCATATATGACAATGCACCATCTCATTGTTACGCCGAGCTCTCCGGGTCCCCGCTCCTCCCCGGAGCGCTCGCGGCGTTCACCTTCTCGCAGCGCCCCGGTCAGACCCGCTGACCGGGAGCGCTGCATTAATGTCACCGGCGGGGACGCGACCCGCGTAGCGGGATGCGCCCGCTCGCGGCTCGCGTCCCAGTCACCTCACCTGTCCTGTCCCCCGTCAGCTCAGTCCCGGCGCGCGCGGCCCCACTCCCTAGGGCGCGCGCGCGCCGGCTCTCTGTGATTTAAAGGGCCAGTGCGCCACTGATTGGCGCCTGGCTCAATCAGTGCTCACACCTGTGCCCTCATTATAAAACCTCACTTCCCCTTCCCAGCATTTCTGGATCTTGTTGCCTTGTGCCAGTGAAAGCATTTCCTGTGTATATCCCAAGCCAGTGTTCCAGACCCTCTGCCGTTGCCCCTGACTACGATCCTTGCTGCCTGCCCTGACCTTCTGCTACGTCCGGCCTTGCTCTTGCCTAATCCCTTGTACCGCGCCTATCTCAGCCGTCAGTTGGGGTTGAATCACTATCGGGTGGAACAACCTGGGGGTTACCTGCCGCTGCAAGTCCATCCCGCTTTGCGGCGGGCTCTGGTGAAAACCAGTAACCCCTTAGACTCCGTTCCCCTGGTACGGCCCACGTCATCACCCCACTGACACAGAGGATCCACCACCAGTATCCTCACAGTATCCGGATCCTGACACTCATGCTGCAAAGAATACTTCTGCATCAATAGCTGCTATGGGAATAAAGGGAGAGGAAGTCATAATGTGGCCTCCATCCTGCCCTGACCTCAATCCTATTGAGAACCTTTGAAGCATCCTCAAGCAAAAGATCTATGAGAGTGGGAGGCAGGTTACATACAAACAGCAGCTCTGGGAGACTATTCTGACATCTTGCAAACAAATTCAAGAAGAAACTGTCCAAAAACTCACACGTTCAATGGATGCAAGACTTGGGAAGCTGCTATCAGATAAGGGGTCCTATGTTAAAATGTAACGTGGCCTGTTAAAATGTTTAAACAGTTAAAATGTTGTTAAAAGTTTGATTGAAATAGCTTTTGATTTCAGTAAATATGCGGCAAACACAACAAATGACAGTTTTCAGTTCTTTACAACCTATAAAGTGTCTTTTGAAACTTACTGTGCGTAATAATTTGGAACAGTGCATTGTAAGTTTTCGATGTTTAAAAAAAATATACTGTTATCATTAGGAGGTTTGTTAAATAACATTTTAATTGTATTTTTACTAGTTGAGAAAATGAGAAAAATATCATTTGCATTGTTTGGAACAGGGTATATGTTGTACTGTGAGCAGTTACTTGCATCTCCCCATGATACCAGATTGGCTGAATGTGATCTCCAGAACTGCGAGGGATGCCAATGGTTTTCTGCTGTATAGAGGTGAAGTTAGAAGTCATGCAGGGTGGGCATAAGAGGAGGCTGCATGTCAGAGGGTGGGAGGGGCCAAGGTATAATTACCAGCCTAAAAGCCATCCCAGAGAATGATGATAATAATCTTGTATAGTGTGGGTAAAGGTACGCCCACTGACCATGCTTCATCCCCCCCAGAGAGATGCCCCTATGGATGGACAAATTATGTCTGCAATACTGAGTGGCGCAGTCAGATCTGTTTGGCGGCTGGGTTTGCATGACGGTAGGTACGCCGCTGGCTGTCCCAAAGAAGCAGTGCACCCTAGAGGGCTGCATTCTGGCAGCACGAGCCCTGTTGAAAGTAGAATAGTTTGTTTCATATTTAAACATTATTTTACAGTAAAAAAAAAAGTATATCCCATTATTGGAATATATTAAACCTATGCCCAATTTTAAAAGAGTACTCCAGGGGATAAGTGTCAGATCACAGGAAGTCTGACCGTTCGGATCACCACGACCTCCAGTACGGGGCCCCGGCAGTCTGAACAAAGGGAGCATGTTTACCACTGCAAGAAGCATCTGCATTCGGCAATTTCCGGCTCTGCCATAGCGCTGCATTGAGGGGGCGTGTAAGCTGTCGCTTCGTGCGGGGGTCAACACGCCTTTCTGCAGACTGCCGTGGTCCCATACGGGAGATCACGGCGGTCCCATTGGTTGGACCCCCCTGCGATCTAACACTTATTCCCTATCTTTAGGATAGGGGATAAGTTTTCAGATCCTGGAGTACTCCTTTAAGAAAAAGCCTGGATGACTGGGGAGGTGGGGAAGGGGCTAAAGGAAATTGAGCCTCTGGAATTAACATACATAATCACACTGTTACTGATAAAGTAACAGAAGTGTGCTTCACAGGGTAAACTACTTCTAGAAACTTGTTCCAACAATATGTAAAGAATGTGGCTTGACTTCTGTTCCGATGCCAGTGGTTTATTTTGTAAGTTTTTACTCCTGATCTACCTCTTAGTGAAACATCTCGCAAATCCTGTACTCGCCCTTTGTACGACGAGCAGTTTCACTAAAATAGTTGATGTCACTAAACAATTACTCATGCAGCAGTCTACATCCGGGTGTTACAAATTCTCATGATGACCCTTTATACCTGGTGGAGGAAAGGAGCATTGTGACAGAGGGTAAAGTCCCTGAGCTGTGTGATGACATCATTGATCTGCTGACTATCCCCCTGGGACTTGATGAAGCAAGTTGTTCTTGTGACTCTACTTTCATCATCATAGTGATCAAATGTAAATTTTTACTGAGGATCTATTGTCAGTGCTTTTTGTCACATGGTTTATACCAGGCTAATTCAAAATTCCATCATGACAGTAATGTTGTGTGTATATTAGGGCTTGTTTAATGTCCGTCTGCCCCCGTTAATAAATGCCTGTTATCAATCCATTTAATAATTTTTCAAACGGATTGCAAACGGCTGTAAAATAATCCCATTTTATAATGCTTTATCGCCTGTTTGTACCTGTTTGCTTCCTGTTCCATTTTTCTTGATGGGGAAAAGATAGTGCATGCAGTATTTTTTCTCCCATCAAAATTAACGGAATAGAAACTGATATTATAAATCTAACATTGAAGTCTATGGCAAACGAGCCCGGTCATCTTCTAGCTCTATCACAGCGCACAGCATGGACATGTCAGTCCATTCCCGCTGCTCATCTCCGTACTTGACAGAGATGAGCAGCTGGGAATTGAGGGACCTGTCCCCCCTGTGCGCTGCTTCATTCATTCACTGCCACCGTTACCCGAGATGTCCTCACTGCTGCCCTGCTCCAAGCGCAATCAGAGCGCACAGCGGGACATGTCATTCTATTCCCTACTGCTTATCTCTGTACGGACATGTCGGGAACCCGTGACAGCGGTGAATAAATGAAGCAGCGCACATGGGGGACAGGTACCACCATTCCCGACTGCTCATCTCTGTCAGGTACAGAGATGAGTAGCGGGAATGGACTGACATGTCCCTGCTGTGTGCTGTGATAGCGCTAGAAGATGGCCGGGCAGCAGGGGAATCATTTGTAATACAATATATACATGGGGGAACAATTTATACATGGGGGGAATAAAAGGATTATACAAAAGTTGGGGGAATATGATTATATGGTCATTATGCACACTATAAGTTTAAAAACTCCGCTAGGAGCCCTGAATGGCTCCTCGGTGCCGGCGACTCAGGGCTCCAGGCGGGTTATTTAAAAATGAAAGTAAAAACACTCTATACATCGCAGGGAAGTGGAGCATGCCGCCCGCTCCCCTGTTTAATAACTTCGGATCGCATCGGGTCTCAGAAGTGCGACCCAGTGCGATCAATCCCTCAGCCCCTGTACTACTACCCCCAACATGGAACTGACTCTGTTTCATGATGGGGGTTGTAGTACAAATACTAATGTAGCCTTCCCAGCTGCCGACAGACTCCCGCAGCCGGGGTACTACTACTCCCATCATGGAAACAAGTCTGTTCCATGATGGGAGTAGTAGTTCTGGCTGTGGGAGTCTGTAGGAAGCTGACTTTTCATTGTAACGGATGAAAAATGGATGCAAAAGGATGTGAACATAGCCTTATACCTGACAATTGTCAACAGTTTCTAAATTTCAGTCTCAAGTTGTCATAAAGATTGTATTATCTTATTACTCCTTTTATTTATGAAAAATGTTTTTGTGTTTTGCTTGTTTTGGGTCCATGTGTAATATGCATTAATGGACTGTTTTCTGGTTGGACATGTGTTCTTTACGTTTTTAAGCCTGTAGCTACTGGAAACAGCTTTCCCACTTGCAAGCAACTGCACATTTTTGTGTTCCTGCCTGTTGTGAACCGAACATAACTAGGTGTATTCCCACCAGCACTCAAAATTGTTGTCAGCAGAGAATATATCAACAGTAATACACCCTGTTCCAAATTATTATGCAAATTATATATTTCTTATTTACATAAATAATTGATGTAAATAACAGCATAATTATCATGTTATCAACTATTAAGAGTACAATTCAAATTTTATTGAACAAACCTCCTAATGATAACAGTATTTGTTTTTTAAACATAAAAAGCTTACATTGCACTGTTCCAAATTATTACGCACAGTCGCTGACATTTATCGTATGCTTTAGAGCTTATTTTTTTTTGTCTACCTTTGGCCCTAGTTTGGCGCTCCCAGCTCTTATTGCACCTTTTAATTTCGACGCTTTAGTCATCTTTGCCATCCTGTACAATATTTTTTTGCCGATACTGTTGACATTTATTAACTGTGCGTTCTGTTAAAAGGCGCAAACTTTGGCACAATACCCTATTTAGATCAGAAATCTTACACCATCTCCATAATGTAAATTCTCATCTTCGTAGTCCTCAGCGTCCTTTCCTGATCGTTTGCTTACACTAGGGCTGCACGATATATCGCAATCCGCAACACAAAATGTTGCGATTATTTATTCTGGAGAGGCTGGGCCGCAAAGCACGGGAGCAGATTTCAAACACTGCTGCCTGCGATCATAGTTCAGGTCCTGTAGGAAGATGCATGCTCTGTGCAGCGCGGCCCGGCCTCTCCGACAACTGTTCCTCCTCCCAGCAGTGCTCAGCGCTGGGAGGAGGTTAACACTACTACGGCTGGCTGCCGTTTAGATATGGGGTAGCCGTGGAGCGGGGGTGTAGGAAGAGAGCTCAGGAGTAAAGCTCTCTTCTTACTGGGTAATGCTGGACATCACTGATCCGGGTGATGTCCAGCATTAACCCTTTAGATGCTGCGATCAATACCAAAAAAAGGTGCCAGTAGCTCAGTGGAGCTGATCCGAACACCATCGGCAAAATCCTGGCGGGTCCCGATCATCTGAAAGGACGAGCAGAGGTTCCCTACCTGCCTCCGTTCGTCCGATTGGCGCTCCAATAATGCTGCAGCCCTAGCAGGCTGTAGTAATGGAGCGCCGATAACACTGATCAATGATGTGCTATAGGCTCCTTTAGCACAGCATTGATCAGTGTCTGCAAGCACAGCAGTGTATCTGTTTGTTTCCTGCTGTCACAAAACTACAATTCCCAGCATGCCTCTGGCTGTCTGGGAAAGCTGAGAGTTGTAGTATTGCAACACTTGGAGACACACTTTTTGGCAAACACTGACACCCTCGAGTCTGCATTGGAAATGGATCTGTAATGTCATCATTAACTTCGTCATCAACATTCTCCTCAGCGAATGAGTCCACCTCCATACTAGCAGTATGAAGGTTGGCAGCGGAAGATGAAGGAGTCTGCTCTGCCCTCCTTGCCCCAGACTTTGCCATTAACTTATGTTCTGCTTAATTAATATACAGACTTTAAAGAAAGTAGATGGAAAACAAGCAGACAATTATTTTATTAAGAGAAAATGATGTAAGGGGATTGCTGGGCATGCTGGAAATAAGGTGATTTAAAGCTCGATATTCCCGCCAAAGTAGTTGTGCGCGATATGTAACAATGTCGCTGAACCATATTAATAACTTTGGCACATGGTGCGCAAATGTGAGAACGAATAAAAGGTGGGAGAAAAAGGGTACTGGACACTATACTTGATAAATGTCAGCCAGTAAGTTTAAAACACTTCATAGGTTGTAAAGAACTGAAAATTGTCATTTGTTGTGTTTGCAGCATATTTACTGAAATCAAAAGCTATTTCAATGAAACTTTTAACAACATTTTAACTTTTTAAACATTTTAGCAGGTCACCTTACATTTTAACATAGGATCCCTTATTTGATAGCAGCTTCACAAGTCTTGCATCCATTGAACTTGTGAGTTTTTGGAAAGTTTCTGCTTGAATTTGTTTTTAAGATGTCTGAATAGCCTCCTAGAGCTGCTGTTTGGATGTAAACTGCCACCCTCATAGATATTTTGCTTAAGGATGCTCCATGACTTTTCCTCCTTTTAACTCCATAGCAGCCATCGATGCAGAGGTATTCTCTGCAGCATGCGATGGTGCATTGTGATGCATGAAGATGATTTTATGGTGGAAAGCCTAGTTCTTCCTTCTGTACCAGGGAAGAAAGTGGTCAGTCAGAAACTCCACATACTTTGCAGAGGTCATCTTTACAACTTCGGGGACCCTAAAGGGGCCGACCAGCTCTCTTCCCAAAACAGGACTCCACCACCGCCTTGCTTGGAACAGGGTGGCCGTCCATCAACCATCCACTACTCCATCCATCTGGACCATCCAGGGTTGCACAGCACTCATCAGTGAAAAGGATTGTTTGAAAATTAGTCTTCATAAATTTTTCTGCCCAATGCAGCTGTTATGCACAGTTGCAAGACTCTGGAGGACTCTACACCTTTATGTCTGTGGGACTCCAGAGGCACCAGCAGCTTCAAATATCTGTTTGTCACTATTTAATGGTATTTTAGCAGCTGCTTTTTTGATCCAATGCATGGATCTGGCTGAAATCTTCCTCAATGTACCTTTATCTGCACGAACCCATCTGTGCTTTGAATCAGCCACAAATCTCTAAATAGTGTGATGATCATGCTTAAGTTTTCGTGAAATATCTAATGTTTTCATACCTCATCCAAGGCATTGAACTATTTCACTCTTTTTGGCAGCAGAGAGATCCTTTTTCTTCCCCATATTGCTTGAAAATGATGCTCTGCTTAATTGTGTGGAACACCCACCTTTAGTAGTTTTTCCCTAAATCAGGCTCAACTGTCAATCTAATTACCATAGGTGTCCGAGATTGTTTTCAGTGATCGAAAGAGCCCTGAGGCACAATGCCATCCATGAGTTAAACTGAAAAACAAAATATTTAATCTTTGTGACACTTAAATAGAATTTGCATAACAATTTACAACAGGGTGTAGTAACAATGGGGGAGTTGCCCAGGCCAGGGCCTTGCCAGAGAGAAGACTAACACAACCTGTGCAGAGAAAGTTGACCAGTTGCCCATAACAACTAATCTGATCACTGAAAATAAAGGAAACAATCTAATATGTTGCTATGGGCAACTGTACCACTTTCCTTATACACATGTTTTGATGAATCTCCCCAAATAACGGTAAATTCTGGGTTCATCCATATTACATTTTTGGCAGTGACTACTATGAGATCACAAGATATTGCCACTTGGAAGTCCGATTACCCTGCAAAGCTCCAAACTCCTCATCCATGTACACCTCAGTAGCAAGCTTTACAGCATTAGCAGGTCAGATGATACCTCCTGCTCCTGTGTAAGGCCAAGCTGTTGAAACCATGTCCATAAGGGGTGTTCAATGACAGCCGGGTTTAGTTGGTTACAGTGTGGATCAAAAGTTTGGGCACCCCATTTTGTAGCCAGCCAAGAGTCTTTCAATTCTTGTTTGAGGTATCTTTGCTAGTTCTTCCTTACAAAAGTCTTCCAGTTCTTTGAGATTTCTGGACTGTCTGTCACGCACTGCTTTTAAGGTCTATCCATAGATTTTCAATTATGTTGAGGTCAGGAGATTGTGAAGGCCATGGCAAAACCTTCAGTTTACGCCTCTTGATGTAATCCCCTGTTGATTTCGAGGTGTGTTTAGGATCATAATCCATTTGTAGAAGTCATCCTCTCTTTAACTTCAGCTTTTTCACAGATGGCATCAAGTTAGCATCCAAAATTTGCTGAAATTTTATTGAATTCATTTTTCCTTCTACTCGTGAGATGTTCCCTGTGCCACTGACTGCAATACAACCCCAAAGCATGATTGATCCACCCCCATGCTTAACAGTTGGACAGAGGTCCTTTTCATTAAATGCTGTTCCCCTTCTTCTCCAAACGTACCTTTGCTCATTCCGACCAAAAAGTTCAATCTTAACCTCATTGGTCCACAGAACTTGTTTCCAAAATGCATCAGGCTTGTCTATATGTTCATTTGCAAAGTTCAAACGCTGATTTTTGTGGTGAGGACATAGAAGAGCTTTTCTTCTGATGTCTCTTCCATGAAGACCATATTTTTACAAGTATCTCTTTATAGTGGAATAGTGTACCACAACTCCAGTGTCTGCCAGATCTTTCTGGAGGGATTGTGCAGTGAAATGTGGGTTTTGAATAGTTTTCTCACAATCCTGCGAGCTGTTCTGTCTGATATTTTTCTTGGTCTTCCAGATCTTGCTTTAACTTCCACTGTTCCTGATGACTGCCATTTCTTAATTAAATTCCGAACAGAGGATATTGACATCTGAAAACGTTTTGCTATCTTCTTATAGTCTTCTCCAGCTTTGTGAGCGTCAACTATTTTCAGTTTCAGATTTCTAGACAACTGCTTAGAAGAACCCATGGTGCTGATTATTGGGGCAAGGTCAGATGAGTCTGGGCATTTAAAACCTTTGAGATTGACATCACCTGGTCTTCCCAGATGATGATTTGAGAACAATCCATGACACTGGCAGGCCTCAGCTTTGCAAAGTGGGCAGTGCATGCTATAAATTCTGCAGGGTGCCCAAACTTTTGCAGACGCCATTTTTTTGTTTTCTGTTATTTTGAAAGTGTAAATGATGGAAATAAAATCTAACTTTTGTTGACATATTATAAAAATGTCTAATCTGTAATTTGATGCCTTTTGGAGATTTTTCCATCTTTCCTTGGCTTCTTTATGCACATTAATACAAATTATTATCTGGGGTGCCCAAACTTTTGATCCCCACTGTATACTGCCATTTATCATACCCCCTTAGGGCATGGTGACACATGGTGCATCCGCAGTGTACTGTGCGACTGCAGAGCGAGCACCTCGCTGCGGCCTGGTACCTCTGTGGTCCTGCCGGCAGTCACGAGCGGACACACAAAGCTACCCGGCTGCAGCTGGGAGCTTGCTCTGCTACTCACACTATGGTGGGCTGTGTGTGACCCTATCCTTAGAATAAATTTCATACTCCATTTGGCAATAAAGTCCCCACCTATTTGACTATTTAGTGAAAACTACAGATAGTAAACTACATTTATAAAACCCCTATGTCTTAAGAACAGAGGGTGTAGCAAGTAAAACACAATTTATTTATTTTTTGGATTGATCACAGGACCTCCTTGAATCTTGTCTCTTTTTGTGCTTTTCAGTTGTCTTTAACCCCTTAAGGACTCAGCCCATTTGGGCCTTAAGGACTTTTTCCTCCCCGCCTTCTAAAAATTATAACTTTTTATATTTTTTATCCACAGACAAGTATGAGGGCTTGTTTTTTGCATCACCAGTTGTCCTTTATAATGACATTATAAGTCATTTTACAATAAAATGTATGGCGAAACAAAAAAAATACTATTTTTCAAATTTTGGAAGGCTTCGTTTTTACACTGTAGAATTTACAGTAAAAATTACATGTGTTCTTTATTCTGTGAGTCAATAAGTTTAAAATGATACCCATTATTACATACTTTTCTATTATTGTACCGTTTAAAAAAAATCTCAAACTTTTTAGTACGTTTAAAATCCCTCTATTTTGACAACCTATAATTTTTTCATTTTTCCATATAAGCGGCAGTATGAGGGCTCATTTTTTGCGCCGTGATCTGTACTTTTTATTGGTACCACATTTGTGTATATGAAACTTTTAGTATATTTTTAATTAATTTTTTTGGAATAGGATGTGAAAAACACAGCAATTTTGGACTTTTTTTTTTTTTTACGTTTACGCCGTTCACCGTACGGGATCATTAACATTATATTTTGATAGTTCGGACATTTACACACGCAGTGATACCAAATATGTTTATTAATTATAAGGTTTTTTTTACACTTTTTGTGGGTAAATTGGGAAAAAGGGACAATTTACATTTTAATTGGGGGAGGGGATTTTTCAAATTGTTTTCCTTTTATCTTTTACTTTTTTTTTTTACTTTTATGTCCCCATAGGGGACTATTTATTGCAATCACTTGATTGCAGATACTGAACAGTGCTATGCATAGGGCATAGCACTGATCAGTATTATCGGCTATCTTCTGCTCTGGTCTGCTCGATCGCAGACCAGAGCAGAAGACCCCAGGTGGTGAAGGGACCTCTGTCTGCCATACTGAATGATCGGATCCCCGCTGCAGCGATGCGGGCAATCCGACCGTCCATTTTAGTGACCGCACTGCTGCAGATGCCATGATCTGTATTGATCACGGCATCTGAGGGTTTAATGGCACACATCAACATGATCACTGATGTGCGCCATTACCGGCGTGTCCCTGGCTGCTGACCTGCAGCGCATGACATTTGTACTTAATGCACTGGGACATACATTTACAGGACATAAATGTACATCCCTGCATTAAGTACAAACGCACCAGGATGCACATTTATGTCCAAAGGATAGAAGATAAGATGTCTGATCTGGCTACTTTAATTTCCTGCACTAGACTCTACAGGCTTGACTGCAGGCCTTACTAATACAGGACGTGTGGTCTTTGCCTTTTTAAGCCTGTAGCTACTGGAAACAGCTTGTCCACTTGCAAGCAACTGAACATGGGCTCACCATTAATGAACAAAAAAAAGGAGAGCTATGTCTAAGGCACTCTCTAAGGCACACCTGCATTCTCCACCAGCGAAAGCACACATGGGTGTAGATTAACTATACCAACAGAAAATAGTCTATAGATATTACTTCATATTGACAGTGATGTTCAGTATCCATAAAAAACCTGCCCTTGGAAAATTTGCCCTGCTATAAAAAAAGACCCTACCGAAAATAAACCAATGTATTATGATGCTAATTATTATGCAGTTTACTTGTAATACCACTATACAGTGGTATACTAAACAATAACAGTTTAATAAAAAAATTTACATGATAAAAAGACTAATACTTCAGACATACAGTGGACCATACATGTAACTCCCCATTCATCCTCTTAAACAGTCCCATACATATGCTTACATGATCAAAGTACCTGCTGTCGCCATCAATGTCTATATTACTTTTGCTACGCCACACACTATTAGTGCCCTATAAGTGGCATCAACACTGCAATAGTTCTCCAACATAGCAATAGTCCACTTTTACTGTAATAAAGCTCCCTTACCACTGTAGAGTAATAATGGCTGTTCTCTTAGTTAATATACATATTTACTATAAAGAAATTAGCTATTTATTTACAGAACCAGGCAGCCCCACTGCCATACCAATGTCTCCATATACAGGGCAATTGAAAAAGGAAGGTGCAAAAGTAAAGGCCTGTAGATATAAGTAATGGTAAGTAATATCAGTGGTAAATAGCCAGTGATTGAAAGCCAAAGCAAAACTAACTCAGTTGCCCATAGGAACCAATCACAGCACAGCTTTTATTTTCAAAAGCCAAATGTGAAATCTGTTTACATAGTGTGAAATAAGATGGTGACAACAAAGAAAAAGCTTTTTGCATGTTGAAATGTGCAACTCATTTAAAGTAGACATGTTCTGTGCAATGAGCAGGAGACATGTTCTGTCTAGGGTCTCTTCATTTTTTTTCCCTGAGCATACTGTCAATAGCTGATTTTACATGGACAGGTTAAAGGAATTACTTATGCCACGGACAGACTATGTGGTAGATCAGCAGGATGGTGTACCTCCACATTTCCAATTGGATGTCTGTGATACCTGAATAAAACTCTACCGAAACATTGGATCGGCCACACCACACACAATTAACCAAAGCTGCTCTGGCCTCAATGATCACTAAATCTAACACCCTGCAACTTCAAGGACTCTGCCCCCCAGCCATGGGATCTGAACAACCTGAGACAACATTTCACAGAAACAGTGGAGTCCATATCCGAAGATATGCTGGCATGTGTCTGGTGAGAACTGAACTACTGCCTAGACATCTGTGTGTCACCGTTGGAAATCACTTTTAACTTTTGTGTTGTGTAGACATAACTTGGATAGTGTGTATTTTCATATATTTGTGTCATGTTCTCTGCTGTATGACCTCTACTTGTGGAACTATCAATAAGTATTAAAATGTGTCAAACGGGTATCTTCATATTATGGACATACCGTATATCTCATGATAAAAGAGGCCTAGATCTAACAATAAACTTATCATTAGTGTTACTTATATAGCAAAGCTATAAATCAGTAATCTGTATCAGTATACACGTCACTGAGTATAAGTAAACAGAGATCTGCCCTGGGATATGCGCAAGTGTTTTTTTTTGCGTCTTTTTTTGTGCAAATTTTTATAGAATTCTTAATCGCCTTGTCTATGGTTAAGTTTACCATAGAGCATTTTCTAACTGTGTTTGGTTTTTTTTGCGCCAAAAAAAATGCGCAAACGGCATTTTCTTGCGCAAAATATACACCACCTCGGAGAACACGTACCAAAGTGTCTATTTTGGCACAGTAAGGACTGCTACTCCCATCATGGACAGACTCTGCCCATGATGGGAGTTGTAGTCCAGGGGCTGAGGTGCAGATCCCACCGGGTCATTCTGCAGAGACCCGCTGCAATCCGCATTTATTAACTATACAAGCCGGCTGTACATGCGACTACACTGCGCTGCACGCCGGCTCCTGTATACACTATCAAAATTCAGAATCCCTGCCACCGGGAGAGGAAAGTTCTGATTGGTCAATTGCTGTTCACCAATCAGAGCTCCCCTCTCCCGGCGGGGATTATGAATTATAAGAGCTGTATATAGGAGCCGGCGGGCAGCGCAGTGTAGCCGCATGTACCGCCAGTTTGTATAGTTAATAAATGCGGATCGCAGCGGACCTCCAGAGAATGATTTACTGCGATCTGCATCTTTGCCCTTCGACTACTACTCCTATCATTGGACAGTCTGTCCCATGATGGGAGTAGTTGTAGTACCGCAGCGCTGAGGAATGGCACTTGCACATCCCCCGGCTGCGGGACTTTTAGGACTACTACTCCCATCATGGACAGACTCTGCCCATGATGGGAGTTATAGTCCCAGGGCTGAGGTGCAGATCGCGCCGGGTCATTCTGCAGAGACCAGCTGCAATCCGCATTTAAGTTAAAAAGCCGGCAGTACATGCGTCTACAATGCACTGCCCGCCGGCTTCTATATACAGCTCTTATCATTCATAATCCCTGCCGGGAGAGGGGAGCTCTGATTGGTGAATAGCTATTGACCAATCAGAGCTCCCGTCTCCCGGCAGGGATTATGACCGTGTAAAGGAGCCGGTGTAATGAATAAAACTGTGCCCTGTAGCAGAATGTGACCCTCTGCACAGGGACTCAATGGGATATTTATCAATACCTATGCACAGTAAAGGTTGCCCAGTTACCCATAGCAACCAATCAGATTGCTTCTTTCATTTTTCAAAGGCCTTGTTAAAAATAAAAGAAGCAATCTGATTGGTTGCTATGGGCAACTGCACCACTCTTCCTCTACACTGGTTTTGATGAATCTCCCCCACAGTTTTCTGCTTTGCAGGCCGCTCCTTCTCATTCCATTCCCACTAACCTTCCTCAAGTGGACGGGGACACAGTTTCTACACCGCTTAGACAGACTGTGGAGCTCAGCCAGAGGAGTGCCCCACAGCCTTTCTCCCACCCACCGCGGTGCATATCAACCATCGCCCACTACCTGCAGCACAGTGTAGCTGCATGTACTGCTGGCTTGTTAACTTAATAAATGCGGATCACAGCAGGTCATTGTCTGGAGATCCGCTTCGATCCCGCATTTATTAACTATACAAGCCAACGGTACATTCATCTACACCACGCTGCCCGCCAGCTTGTATATAATTCATAATCCCGCTGCCTGAACACGGGAGCTCTGATTTCTGAATAGCTATTGACCAATTAGAGCTCCCTTCTCCTGGCGGCGGGGATTATGAATTTTGACAGTGTATATACAAGCCGCCGGGGAGCGCAGTGTAGCTCCATGTACCGCCAGCTTGTATAGTGAATAAATGAGGATCGCAGTGCCATCCCTCAGCGCTGCGGTACTACAACTACTCCCATCATGGGACAGACTCTTTCCCATGATAGGAGTAGTAGTCCAAGGGCAGAGGGACAAATCTCTGTTCACATTATACGTTTTGCATAATGGGAACAGAGCGTTTCTGGCACTGTGTTCCCTAACAGGGAGACTCCAGCTGTTGCTTAACTACAGCCCCCATGATGGGAGTTGTAGTTTAGCAACAATTGGAGGCTTCCTGTTTAGGAACACACTGCATTATGTGCACTCTCCCCAGGGGAGTGCACAAAAAATGTACTAACCCATATTTCTTGTATTTCTTTTCTTCTCATTTCAGATACGTGAATGCAGAGGACAATGTCCGATTCGGTGGACTGCGACGATAACCAGTTTGTTTGTTTTTTTCAATAAAATGGTTAACAAGGGCTGTGGGGCAGTGTTTATTTTTTTTTAAATAAATTTTTTTTCAATGTATCGTGTTTTTTATAATTGAATTTTCAGGCTTAGTAGTGGAAGCTGTCTTATAGACGGAATCCATTACTAAGACGGGGGTTAGCATTAGCCCCAAAATCAGCTAGCGCTAACCTTCAATTATTACCCCGGTACCCACCGCCACAGTGGTGCCGGGAAGAGCCGGTACCAACAGGCCCAGAGCGTCAAAAATGACAGCAACATTTTTGGGTGAGGACCATTGTTACTGGCCCTCCCCAGCCTAAATAATGCCAGCCTGTTACAGCCTAGGCCCAGGAGCGCCATTTATGACGCTCCGGGCCTGTTGGTACCGGCTCTTCCCAGTACCCCTGTGGCGGTGGGTACCAGGGTAATAATTGGGGCTTAGCGCTAACTGATTTTGTGGCTAACGCTAAGCCCGGCTTGGTAATGGTTTCCGTCTACAGGACGCCTTCCACTAATAAGCCTGAAAATTCAATTATAAAAAACACGACACATTGAAAAAAATTTTTTATTTAAAAAAACACTCCCCCACAGCCCTCGTTCACCCTTTTATTGACATTTTAATCCACCAAATCTGACATAGTTAATTGATAATTAATTTCAAATGCTGTTGTGCAAGTGGAACAGACAACAGGTGGCAATTAGCAAGAAACCCCCCAATAAAGGAGTGGTTCTGTTAATGGTGACCATAGACCACTTCTCAGTTCCTATGCTTCCTGGCTGATGTTTTGGTCACTTTTGAATGCTGGCGGTGCTTTCACTCTAGTGGTAGCATGAGACGGAGTCTACAACCCACACAAGTGGCTCAGGTAGTGCAGCTCAACTAGGATGGCACATCAATGCAAGCTGTGGCAAGGTTTGCTGTGTCTGTCAGCCTAGTGTCCAGAGCATGGAGGTGCTATCAGGAGACAGGCCAGTACATCAGGAGACATGGAGGAGGCAGTAGGAGAGCAACAACTCAGCAGCAGGACTGCTACCTCCGCCATTGTGCAAGGAGGAGCACTGTCAGAGCCCTGCAAAATGACTTCCAGCAGGCCACAAATGTGCATGTGTCCACTCAAACGATCAGAAACAGACTCCATGAGGGTGGTATGAGGGCCTGATGTCCACAGGTGGGGGTTGTGCTTACAGCCCAACACCGTGCAGGACGTGTGGATTTTGCCAGAGAACACCAAGATTGGCAAATTAGCCACTGCCGCCCTGTGCTCTTCACAGATGAAAGCAGGTTCACACTGAACATATGTGACAGTCTGGAGATGCCGTGGAGAACGTTCTGTTGCCTACAACATCCTCCAGCATGACCGGTTTGGCAGGGGGTCAGTAATGGTGTGGGGTAGCATTTCTTTAGGGGGCCTCACAGCCCTCCATGTGCTTGCCAGAGGTAGCCTGACTGCCATTTGGTACCGAGATGAGATCCTCAGACCCCTTGTGAGACCATATACTGGTGCGGTTGGATTCCTCCTAATGCAAGACAATGCTAGACCTCATGTGGCTGGAGTGCTATCTATTTTTCCACTTGTACTTTGTCCCCGTGCCATCGGGGTATAGAGGATAGATCTTTAGTGCTACTGTGCATACAAGTATACTCAGTGGGCTCGTAACTGCGAGCCTCCAGCGCTGCAAAAACAGTTTATTGGACATATCTGATTACAAACATTGGACTATAAACCCCCACCATTGTCCCACAGTTTAAGTGCAATGCTATTTTAACATCATGTTTTAAATGTTTATAACTCACTTTTACCATTCTATTTTAGTGAGCTGTCTGCGGCAAGGGCCCTGCCCCAGACCTCACAGT
Source organism: Hyla sarda (assembly GCF_029499605.1). Taxonomy (NCBI): domain Eukaryota; kingdom Metazoa; phylum Chordata; class Amphibia; order Anura; family Hylidae; genus Hyla; species Hyla sarda. Next base: position 318,418,595 of record NC_079189.1, on the reverse strand, counting down.
ATTATTCAATAAATATAATTATATTTTATATCTTATTATCAGACACTTCCTTTCTCTCTTTTTTACTTATCTCTATTTATTCTGCCTTATTCTAAATTTTCTTCCTAGCCTAGTAGGACTGCTATTTTTCCATATTCTCAACATTGGCATGCAGCTGCTAGAAGTCATACTTGGACTAGACAAAATGATGTATTTCAATTTTCATATTTGGAGAAGGAAAAACTTTTCATAAAATTATTCATGTATGTACCAGCTGGATTTAAAGGAGTTATCCAGCATGAGAATATTTTTTCCCTAACTATGCCTATTGTGTGTAATATGTATGTGTCTTTCTTCGGTCCCCTGATGAACCCTACTTTGTGAGCTGCACCGTGAGTGTCGGGCCTGGGAAGCACAAAGGACCAAAGTGTCATACTGCCACTCAGCAAATCGTGAACCAAGGCAAGGCATCACTGCTACCAGAAATTTGCTGGGCTGCAATATGACATGTTGGGCCTGGGTGCTTCTGGGGACGACAAGTCACGCTGCAGTGCAGGAAGACTATCTCATACGTGACCAGCAAAAGAGATTTTTTTCAATGACATAGTTAGCAGTAGTTAGGAGAGACCAAGCTAAGACAAGTAGTGGGGGAGCCTTGTATATGCGTAAACACTATAACAAATGCTATATTTTCCAGTAATAGATGGATATAGAAGCTATCAGAACTGCAGTGCCCTGAATGACCAAAATATGCATAAAAACTTTGTTGTGTAAACCTATTGGTAAAGTAGATCTGTCATCAGAATATACTACCCTATAAAAGGGAAGCATATTATCATGACAGGCCCATACATTTATTAATCAAAGGCAAACATTTGTGTTGCATGTACAATAATAAGAAAGAATGCCGTTATACATATTTATTAATCCGGTTTTGTGAGTCCACATGTTACTTGGCACCTAGGGGCACTATCTGTATACAATATATTACATCATCTTGTACTGTCGAGCTTATAGGACAGACCCATGCATTGTATTATACTGATGACAACACTAGTGTTTATATATAATTGTGTCTATCTTCCAGCTACTAAAGGGTTTTAGTTGGTTTCTATCTTGCTACCTCTTGTTGACAATGTTAAATGAATTAATAAAATTATATAATTTTATGCAGAATTGTGGGCCTATTTTTCTGGCATACAATTTATAAATGGATCTTTGTAGAATAGAATGTGGTTTCATAGGGTCACAACGTTTTATTGTATGTTTTGTATCATTTCTAAGCATAACATTTTGGGGTGTTTATTATAATAGCTCACCTTTCACAATACTGTGCTGCTCTTAAAGGGGTATTCCAGGATTCTGGGTTCTTTGAATGTAAGACAGGAGAAGCAAAGTTTAGTTACTAATATACTATCACTTACCTTTGTTAGTTGGCTGGTATCGAATTTATTTTGCCTACAAAATTAATGTTGTCTCAGACCTTTCCCACTTTGCTGTGCGATCTGAGACAAAACATCACAAGGGGGCTTGGCTGCTTTGTCTGTTGTGTGTGAAGCCAGCCCCCTAATGACGTTACCAGAGCACATGTGTGTGCATAGTGTTTCAGGTGATGTCGAACAAGTCATGTGATCAAAAGTGAGACAGCTGTACTGCAATGAGTAGAGTGACTGATGTGTGGGAGGAAAATAGGTCACTTCCCACCCTGAAAGAATCCTGGGGATTGTAGTCTAAGGAAGGCCACAGAAACCTGAAGTTCCCGAGTCCTTAAATGGGCACTGTCAGATACAAAAGCTTTTGATATAGTGTAAATCATGCAAAACCAAAAGATTTAGCAATTGCTTTCATTAGAAAATTTTCAGTATTTCATACAGAAAAAGTCCTGCTGTGTCCATGCGTCATCATGGACACACTTCCTTGATTGACAGCTGTGAGCACAGGGCTCACAGCTGGAGGAAAAATCCTCCCACTGTCAGCTTGTGTCCCTCTTATGTCAGTGAGGACAAGCTGGGAGTTGTAGTTTTGCTAATGCTAGGGGAGATGTGAGCAGACAGCATACTGAGGGAGGGGGGCAGAGATCTGCACAGTGAGGTCACGCCCCTTCCCTTTGAGATGAATTCAGACTAGTGAGCTAAATTAAAAGTGTAATACAAAAATAAAGGTGCTAGACACAAAAATTAATGTACATGGTCAGGATTAGGTACTGAGAGATATATTATAAAAATGTTTTTTGTTGGATCTGACAGGTTCGCTTTAAGGACTGAGGGCGTACCTGTACGCCATGATGCCGCTAACGGGGTTTAAACCATTCTCTACGGGCAGCCAGGACCCACGGCTAATGTCGGGCACTGCTGATAGGGATGATGCCCAGCATTAACCCTTTAGACGCTGCAATCAAAGTTGATTGCGGCATCTAAACTGAAAGTAAAACTATCCCGACAGCTCAGCTGAGCTGATCGGGACTATAGCAACAGAATCGCAATGTTCCAATCAGCTTACTGGACGACGGCAGTAGGCTAGAGCAGCAGAGCGCCGGAAACACCGATCAATCATATGTGGTACTGCTGCGTGCGTTAATGTCCGAACTATTAAAATATCAATAACAAGACCGCACGGTCGATGGCCTACACCTAAAAAAAAAATACCAAAGTACAAAATTGTGAATTTTTGGTCACTTCATTTACCATAAAAATATTAATAAAAAGGGATCAAAAAGTCCCATCAAAACAAAAATAGTATCGATAAAAATTACAGACCACGACGCAAAAAATAAGCCCTCATATAGCCCCATACATGGAAAAATAAAAAAGTTATAGGGGTCAGAAGATGACAATTTTAAACATACAAATTTTGGTGCATGTAGTTATAATTTTTTTTAAAGTAGTAATAAAAAAAAAAAAAACACATAAATTTGGTATGGACCCACAGAATAAAGATAATGGCCCTCAGTTACTATTGAAAACCCAACATGTTTTGTCAGGTTGTGTGCCAGATTCTGTCGCATTGCGCCAGAAATTCTGTCTGCGCCAGAATTTGCGCCAGAATTGAAAAAACCCCGACTAACTCTACATTTTGCTAAGAAAACCCAAAAAGGGGCGTGGCCGCCGGGAAAAGGGGGCATGTTCCCATCATTTTCACAAAAAAACAACATATTTACTAAGGTTTCCACATAAAATGTGGTGGATTTGAGCTGAGGAAAACCAGACAGATCAGAGCATGTGTAAAAAAAAAAAAGCAAAGTGTAGGGAAAGTGGAAAATATAGGGAAACCTTAGTAAATACCGTGGAAAATAAATTGTAGGGAATTAAAACCCACAAAGAAACCTATACTCCACTCTTAGTAAATTAGGGCCAATGTATAATTTTTACCAAAAAGGGCACTGCATAGAAACTGATGCCTTAAAAATTAGACAGTATAGACATGTCATTGAAAATTGTATGCCAAACATAGCATCCAGTTGTGTACGTTTTGCATCATTTACGGTTTTATCCATTTTTTTCTCATACACAAAACTGTAGTCTACTACGGTTTTATGTCCGGGTGAAAAACCGGATACAACCCGTATACGTTTTTTAAATAAATGGTGGTCAATGGGAACCGTACAGTATGTGCTTACGGTCCCATCCGGTTTGAACAATACGGTTTTGCAGTTTGCACATGCGCAGTGCACACTGAAAGTTCTTCCCGTAAATAGAACAAGAAGTACTTTATTTAATTAAGGACAAACATAAAACCGTATCAGTTTTTTCTTTTCAAAAAATGTATTAAACTGCGTGCAACCGGACATCCGTTTCAAACAGTATATGGTTTAATACCGTACAGAGGTATATATACAGTTGTACACGGTTCGGTCCGGTTTTGAGACAAATGTTTTTTTGTTTTTTTTTACAAAAAAACTGATAATGTGCGATAAATAATGCTGTTTGCAGTCAGTTTGTAAGCAAGTGAGGGCTGGTGTAGATTTGCACCCAAGTTAGTATAGATGCAACAAAAAATGCGACAAACTGAAAAGTTGGACATCATAAATCACTTACCACTGCATGATATCAACGGAAATCATGACTTTGTATGTTCTTTTTGAAAAGTCTTCTAAAGCAAAAGTCTCAGTGAAAAGTCTCAAAACAGCATCTGAGACAAACTGTGTGACAAATGTACACCACAAAAGCAGGGTAAAACCAATGACATATAGCCCCTATATGTTTATATGTTTCGCCAAGATGTACAACATATCAAGACATTTTTTTATTGTGACAGTGCCCTTTTAAGCCATATTCTGATGATAGAATTTAAACATATTTATGCTCGTAATTTGTAATCAGTAGGGCTGCATGATATGGGGAAAACGTGCAATTGCAATTATGGAGGTAAATATTGTGATTTCTATATTCAAATGCGATATAATAAACCAATGGTGAAATCCCCCCATTTCATTTAACCAATACCTTCATTTCATAATATGAAATGTGAGGAATGACTATGAGGGGAATTGGCTATATGAAATGAGGGGGAACGGCTTTATGAGGGGGATTGTTTATATTATAATCTCTATAGGAGGGGGGGGTGGCTATATGAGGGGGAACATAGGCTATATGAAGGGGGACATGGGCGATATGAGGGGAATGGCTATATGATGAGGACCTGCTATATGATGGAATTTCTTTATGATTGGGGGGGGTGGCTATTTGAAGGGGAACATAGGCTATAGAACGAGAAATGGCTATATGAAGGGGAATATAGACCATGAGGAGGAACATGGGCTATATAAGGGAGAAAAGGGGCTTTATGGGAGGGGGGTGGGTGGGATATAGACTATATGAGGAGGACTGGCTATATAAGGGGGGACATGGGCTTTATGAGGGGGAATACAGACTATATGACAGGGAACATGGACTATAGGAGGGGGACCGGCTATAGGAAATTCATACAGCCTCTGTGTTCCCTTCATATAGTCTATGTTCCACCTCTCATACAGCCCATTCCCTTCATACAATCAGTCCCCTCCTATTGCCCAATTCCCTCCAAGTTATTATCCAGTATTTGAATATGAAATGGGGATGAATAAGCTTAATTCTGCCTCCCCACTTCAAGAACCTGGCCTGCACTCTCTGTTACTCCCTCCCATGCGGCTCCTGCTGCACCATAGAGTGCTGGGAGGAAGTCACTTCTGCCTAGCGTTAGGCACTGCTGGGAAAAAGCTACAGCCAGATGCACAGTATGGGAGCCAGACCAAACCGCCGCAGGGCTGTTGGAAAGCTGTGACAAGCTGCCACCACTGCTGTTGTAAGGAGCTGCCTCGGAATGCCAAGCCGCCGAAGCGAGGCCATGGGATGCCGGGCTGAGTCATCACCACGTGATTCCGGGCCGAGCCACCGCCGTGTGATACCGGGCCAAGCCACCACGGGGCCGTGGGATGCCGAGACACTGCTGCTGCCAGGCTGAGCCGCCGCCTGAGCAGGGAGCTGTCACAGCAGATAATCGCTGGATTTTGCTAAAGCCCAAATCGAAATATTGAAATACGCAATAATCGCAATTCGATTGTGATATATCGTGCAGGCCAAGTAATCAGTAACTACAAGGGAAGCCAATGAACATCAATGTATACCCAAGTTTTAATACGTTCACATATGTATGTAAATGATATAGAGAATGGCATTATCATTGTGCTACTGTAAAACCTTGCAAGCCAAATAAAAAATAAAATAAAAAAAAATTTGCATTTGCTATGCAAATATTTTATGGAAATGGAGGAACATCTCTCAATTTTTCTCTGTCAGATACAAAAACTTTTTATATGTTGTACATCTTGGCAAAACATTAACCTTTCTAATACACTTAATAAAGGAAATTTTATTTCCTGGCAAATCTATTTTCGAGAAAACACTTGTTTTTCCCATAAAATTAGGTTGAAGCATTTTTTAACTCTTTGTTGCACCATTCTTCTGTTATATGTCCTGGAATTGTTTAACCCCTTAACGACCAAGGACGTATATTTACGTCCTTGGCCGGCTCCCGCAATATAATGCGGGTCACGCGGTGACCCCACGTCATTTCGGGTCGGTCCCGGCATGTATCTGAAGCCGGGACCCGGGGCTAATAGCGCACGGCAGTGATCACGGTGCCGCGCACCTATTAACCCTTTAGACGCGGCGTTCAAAGTTGAATGCTACGTCTAAAAGGAAAGTAAAACCTTCCCGGCTGCTCAGTGGGGCTGATCGGGACCACCGCAGTGAAAATGCGGTGTCCCGATCAGCTAGGACGCGGGCGGAGGTCCTCTTACCTTCCTCCGGCGTATCCCTTTGGCGATTGATTGCTCCAAGCCTGAGATGCAGGCTTGAGCAATCGACCGCCGATAACACTGATCAATGCAAAGCTATGGCTTTGCAGTGAACAGTGCTGGCAATCAGTGCATACAATGTTATAGCCCCCTATGGGAGCTATAACACTGCAAAAAAAAAGTGTAAAAAAAAGTTAATAAATGTGATTTAACCCTTTCCTTAATAAAAGTTCAAATCACCCCCCTTTTCCCATTAAAAAAAAACACCATGTAAATAAAAATAAATAAACATATGTGGTATCGCCGTGTGCGTAAACTATACGCCGCGTGTCCGAACTATAAAAATATATCATTAATTAAGCCGCAAGGTCAATGGCGTACGCACAAAAAAATTCCAAAGTCCAAAATAACGTATTTTTGGTCGCTTTTTATATCATGAAAAAATTTATAAAAAGCGATCAAAAAGTCTGATCAATACAAAAATGGTACCACTAAAAACAACAAAAAATGAGCCCTCATACTGACCCATATGCAGAAAAACGAAAAAGTTACAGGGGTCAGAAGATGACAATTTTAAATGTATAAATTTCCGTGCATGTAGAAGTACGACAAAATCAAACCGATATAAGTAGGGTATCATTTTAATCGTATGGAACTACAGAATAAAGATCAGGTGTCATTTTTACTGAAAAATGTACTGCGTAGAAACGGAAGCCCCCAAAAGTTACAAAATTGCGTTTTTTTCTTCAATTTCGTCGCACAATGATATTTTTTTCTGTTTCACTGGGATTTTTGGGTAAAATGACTGATGTCACTGCAAAGTAGAATTGGTGGCGCAAAAAATAAGCAATCATATGGATTTTTAGGTGCAAAATTGAAAGGGTTATGATTTTTAAAAGGTGAGGAGGAAAAAACGAAAGTGCAAAAACCGAAAAACCCTGCGTCCATAAGGACCCAGCCATATTTCACTGTAGGACCCAGCCATATTTTGCACATCTGACCACTTTCACTTTAAGCATTAATAACTCTGGGATGCTTTTACCTTTCATTCTGAGACTGTTTTTTCGTGACATATTCTACTTTATGTTAGTGGTAACATTTTGTCGATACTTGCATAATTTCTTAATGAAAAATTCCCAAATTTGATGAAAAAATTAAAAATGTTGCATTTTTTTTTCTTTAAGCTCTCTGCTAATAAGGACAATGAATATTCCAAATAAATTATATATTGATTCACAAATACAATATGTCTACTTTATGTTTGCATCATAAAGTTGACATGTTTTTACTTTTGGAAGACATCAGAGGGCTTCAAAGTATAGCAGCAATTTTCCAATTTTTCACAAAATTTTCAAAATCGAACTTTTTCAGGGACCGGTTCAGTTTTGAAGTGGATTTGAAGGGCTTTCATATTAGAAATACCCCATAAATGACCCCATTATAAAAACTGCACCCCTCAAAGTATTCAAAAGGTTTGTTAACCCTGTTTCACAGGAATAGCAGCAAATTGAAGGAGAAAATTCAAAATCTTCATTTTTTACACTGGCATGTTCTTGTAGACCCAATTATTGAATTTTTACAAGGGGTAAAAGGAGAGAAATTTTCCTAAAATGTGTAACCTATTTCACTCAAGTAAGAAAATACCTTATATGTGTATGTCAAGTGTTCGGCGGGCGCAGTAGAGGGCTCAGAAGGGAAGGAGCGACAGTGGGATTTTGGAGAGTGAGTTTTTCTGAAATGGTTTTTGGGGGGCATGTCACATTTAGGAAGTCCCTATGCTGCCAGAACAGCAAAAAAAAAAAAAACACATGGCATACTATTTTGGAAACTACACCCCTCAAAGCACGTAACAAGGGGTCCAGTGAGCCTTAACACACCTCAGGTGTTTGACGACTTTTCGTTAAAGTTGGATGTGTAAATTATAATTTTTTTCACTAAAATGCTAGTTTTCCTTCAAATTAAATTTTTTTACAAGGGATAATAGGACAAAATGCCCCCCAAAATTTGTAACCCCATTTCTTCGGAGTATGGAAATACCTCATGTGTGAACGTCAAGTGCTCTGCTGGCGAACTACAATGCTCAGAAGAGAAGGAATGCCATTGAGCTTTTTGAAAGAGAATTTGTTTGGAATAGAAATTGGGGGCCATGTGTGTTTACAAAGCCCCCCGTGGTGCCAGAACAGTGGACTCCCCCACATGTGACCCCATTTTGGAAACTACACCCCTCACAGAATTTAATAAGGGGTGCAGTGTGTATTTACACCCCACTGGCGTTTGACTGATCTTTGGAACAGTGGGCTGTGCAAATGAAAATTTAAATTTTTCATTTTCATGGATCACTGTTCCAATAATCTGTCAGACACGTGAGGGGTGTAGTTTCCAAAATGGGGTCGCATGTGAGGGGGTCCATTGTTCTGGCACTATGGGGGCTTTGTAAACACACGTGGCCTTCAATTCCGGACAAATTTTCTCTTCAAAATCCCAATCCCTCCTTCTCTTCTCTTATTTTGGGGGGCTTTTTTCCTATTTTCCCTTGTGAACATGAAAAATTTAGGGTAACACCAGCATTTTAGTGAGAAAAAAATAATTTTTTCATTTTCCCATCCAACTTTAATGAAAATTCATCAAACACCTGTGGGGTGTAAAGGCTCACTATACCCCTTGTTACGTTCCATGAGGGTTGTAGTTTCCAAAATGCGGTCACATGTGGGTATTTATTTTTTTGTGTTTATGTCAGAACCGCTGTAAAATCAGCCACCCCTGTGCAAATCACCAATTTAGGCCTCAAATGTACATAGTGCACTCTCACTACTGAGCCTTGTTGTGTGTCCGCAAAGCATTTTACGCCCACATATAGGGTATTTCCGTACTCAGGAAAAATTGTGTTTTTTTTGCCTTAAAATTTTTTTACACTAATAGGCTGGTGTAGCCCCCAACTTTTCCTTTTCATAAGGGGTAAAAGGAGAAAAAGCCCCTCAAAAGTAGGAGTGCAATTTCTCCCGAGTACGGAGATACCCGATATGTGACCCTAAACGGTTTCCTTGAAATACGATAGGGCTCTGAAGTGAGAGAACGCCATGCGCATTTGAGGACTACATAGGGATTGCATAGGGGTGGACATAGGGGTATTCTACGCCAATGATTCCCAAATAGGGTGCCTCCAGCTGTTGCTAAACTCCCAGCATGCCTGGGCAGTCAGTGGCTGTCCGTAAATGCTGGGAGTTTTTGTTTTGCAACAGCTGGAGGCACTGCTTTGGAAACACTGCCATACAATACGTTTTTCATTTTTACTGGGGGGACAGTGTAAGGGGGTGTATATGTGGTGTTTTACCCTTTATTATGTGTTAGTGTAGTGTTTTTAGGGTAAATTCGCACTGGTGGGTTACGGTGAGTTTCCCGCTAGGAGTTTGCGCTGCGGCGAAAAATTTGCCGCATCTCAAACTTCACGCAGGAAACTTACTGTAAACCTGCCCGTGTGAATGTACTCTGTACATTCACATGGGGGGGGGGCAAACCTCCAGCTGTTTCAAAATTACAACACCCAGCAATTTAGAGACCAGTGCACAGTGATCTCCAAACTGTCTACCTCCAGATGTTGCAAACCTACAAATCCCAGCATGCACAGACAGCAAACTGCTGTGTGGGTATGCTGGGAGTTGTAGTTTTGCAAGATCTAGAGGGCTACAGTTTGGAGATCACTATGCAGTGTTCTCTTAATTGTAGACCTCCAGCTGTTGCAAAACTACAACTCCCAGCATGCCCAAACAGCTGTCTGGGCATGCTGGTAGTTGTAGTTTTGCAACATCTGGAGGGCTACAGTATAGAGACCACTGTATAGTGGTCTCAGACTGTAGCCCTCCAGATGTTGCTAGGCAACTCACCGGCTTCCGTAGGATCCAGGGAGCCAGCCACACGACATCGCCGCCCGCCGATCACTGTCGCCCGCAGATCGGTAAGTGACCTTCGGCGCCGGTCCATGTCGGTTTCCCCGTCCTGCCCCGCCTTTTTTGGGTGGGCAGAACGGGGAAAACGAAAGTAAACCCCCCCCGCCCCCGATCTGCTATTGGTCGTCGTGTCTATACAACCAATAGCAGGGATAGGAGGGGTGACACCCCTGCCATCTCACTCCTATCCCTTCAGGGGGATCGTCGTGTCTTGGACAACCGTGATCCACCTTATATTCTGGGTCACCATAGACCCGTAATGACCCGGAATCGCGTAAATCGCAAGAATTCACTTGCGATTTGCCCCGATCGCCGACATGGGGGGGTCTGATGACCCCCCTGGGTTTTTGCGCGGGGTGCCTGCTGATCGATATCGGCAGTCACCCCAGTACGATCCCTGCCCACTGCGCGGCAGGGACCAAAATTTCAATGCCCGTACATATACGTCATGGGTCCCATGACGTATCGGTACGACATGTGTCCTGAAGAGGTTAAAGGGGTACTCCGCACCCCTAGACATCTTATCCCCTATCCAAAGGATAGAGGATAAGATGTCAGATCGCCGGGGTCCCGCTGCTGGGGACCCCAGGGATCTCGGCTGCTACACCCACCTGTACGGCTTCAACCTCACACCGGCAACGCTGGAGGCTTTGGATCCTGACCACAATATCGGACAAGCGTGACGTCACGACACCGCCTTGTGTGACATCACGCCCCGCCCCCTCAATGCAAGTCTATGGGAGGTCTGTCACACGGGGCGGAGTTGTGACGTCATGCTTCTCCGCCATTGTGGTCAGGATCCAAAGCCGGTGTGAGGTGGAAGCCGTACAGGTGGGTGCAGCAGCCGAGATCCCGGGGGTCCCTAGCAGAGGGACCCCGGCGATCTGACATCTTATCCCCTATCCTTTGGATAGGGGATAAGATGTCTAGGGGTGCGGAGTACCCCTTTAAGGACCAGGCCAATTTTCACTGTAGGACCAGAGTGTTTTTTGCACATCTGACCACTGTCCCTTTAAGCATTAATAACTCTGTGATGCTTTTACCTTTCATTCTGATTCCGAGAATGTTTTTTCGTGACATATTCTACTTTGTGTTAGCGGTAAAATTTTGTCGATACTTACATCATTTCTTGGTGAAAAATTCCAAAATTTGATGAAAAAATTTAAAATGTTGCATTTTTTTTAAATTTGAAGCTCTCTGCTTGTAAGGAAAATAGACATACCAAATAAATGATATATTGATTCACATATACAATATGTCTACTTTATGTTGGCATCATAAAGTTGCCATGTGTTTACTTTTGGAAGACATCAGAGGACTTCAAAGTTCAGCAACAATTTTCAAATTTTTCACATTTTTTAAATCAGAAATTTTCAGGGACCAGTTCAGGTTTGAAGTGGATTTGAAGGGCTTTATTATTAGAAATACCCCATAAATGAGCCCATTATAAAAACTGCACCCCTCAAAGTATTCAAAATGACATTCAGTAAGTGTGTTAACCCTTTAGGTGTTTCACAGGAATGGCAGTAAAGTGAAGGAGAAAATTCAAAATCTTTTTTACACTCGCATGTTTTTGTAGACACAGTTTTTGAATTTTTACAAGCGGTAAAAGGAAAAAAAATCCTCTCAAAATTTGCAACCCAATTTCTCTCGAGTAAGGAAATACCTCATATGTGTATGTCAAGTGTTCGGCGGGCGCAGTAGAAGGCTCAGAACGAAAGGAGCGACAATGGGATTTTGGAGAGTAAGTTTTTCTGAAATGTTTTTTGGGGGGCATGTCACATTTAGGAACCCCCTATGGTGCCAGGACAGCAAAAGAAAAAAAAAATACTATTTTGGAAACTACACCCCTCAAGGAATGTAACAAGGGGTACAGTGAGCCTTAAAGGAGTAGTCCAGTGGTGAACAACTTATCGCCTGTCCTAAGGATAGGGGGATAAGTTGCAGATCGCGGGAGGTCCGACTGCTGGGGCCCCCCGCGATCTCCTGTACGGGGCCCCGACAGCCAGTGGGAAGGGGGCGTGTCGACCACCACACGAAGCGGTGGACGAGACGCCTCCTCAATACAACTCTATGGCAGACTAGGAGCGCTGCCTTCGGCAATCTCCGACTCTGCCATAGCGATGTATTGAGGGGGCGTGTCGGCCGCCGCTTCATGCGGTGGTCGACACCCGCTATCTGGCTGGAGAGCCTGTCCCCCGTACAGAGAGATCGCAGGGGGCCCCAGCGGTCGGACCCCTCGCGATCTCAAACTTATCCCCTAGCCTTAGGATAGGGGATACGTTTTTCACCACTGGACTACCCCTTAAGAACTCTGGGTTTTTCCGTTTTTGCACTTTCCTTTTTTCCTCCTTACCTTTTAAAAATCATAACCCTTTAAATTTTCCACCTAAAAATCCATATTATGGCTTATTTTTTGCGTCACCAATTCTACTTTGCAGTGACATCAGTCATTTTACCCAAAAATTCACGACGAAACAGAAAAAAAAATCATTGTGCGACAAGATCGAAGAAAAAACGACATTTTGTCACTTTTGGGGGCTTCCGTTTCTACGCAGTGCATATTTCGGTAAAAATGACAACTTATCATTATTCTGTAGGTCCATACGGTTAAAATGATACCCTACTTATATAGGTTTGATTTTGTCGTACTTCTGGAAAAAATCATAACTACATACAGGAAAATTTATATGTTTAAAAATGTCCTCTTCTGACCCCTATAACTTTTTTATTTTTCCACGTACAGGGCGGTATGAGGGCTAATTTTTTGATCTGAAGTTTTTATCGGTATGATTTTTGTTTTGACCTGACTTTTTGATCACTTTTTATTCATTTTTTAATGGTATAAAAAGTGACCAAAATACGCTTTTTTGGACTTTGGAATTTTTTGGCGCGTACGCCATTGACCGTGCGGTTTAATTAATGATATATTTTTATAGTTCGGCCATTTACGCACGTGGCGATACCACATATTTTTATTTACACTGTTTTATTTTTTTAATGAGAAAAGGGGGGTGATTCAAACTTTTATTAGGGAAGGGGTTAAACCTTTATTAACACTTTTTTTTTACTTTTTTTGCAGTGTTATAGGTCCCATAGGGACCTATAACACTGCACACACTGATCTCCTATGGTGATCATTGGTGTGTATTAACACGCCTGTGATCAGCGTTATCGGCGCTTGACTGCTCCTGCCTGGATCTCAGGCACGGAGCAGTCATTCGTCTATCGGTCACTGAGGAGGCAGGTAAGGGCCCTCCCAGTGTCCTGCAAGCTGTTCGGGATGCCGCGATTTCACCGCGGCGGTCCCGAACAGCCCGACTGACTAGCCTGGATACTCAGCTTTGACCGCCGCTTCTAAAGGGTTAATACCACACATTGCCGTGATCGGCGATGTGTGGTATTAGCCGCTGGTCCCGGCCGTTGATGAGCGCCGGGACAGACGCGATGTGATGCGGGGTCGCAGCGCGACCCCGCTACATATGGCAGGAGCCGGCGCAGGACGTAAATATACGTACTGCGTCGTTAAGGGGTTAACACCCCACAGGTGTTTAATAACTTTTCGTTAAAGTTGGATGTGCAAATGAATAATTTTTTTTTTTTCACTAAAATGCTGGTTTCCCCCAAATGTTACTTTTTTACAAGGGGCAATAGGAGAAAATGCCCCCCCAAAATTTGTAACCCCATCTCTTCTGAGTATGGAAATACCCCATGTGTGGACGTCAAGTGCTCTGCAGGCTAACTACAATGCTCAGAAGAGAAGGAGTCACATTTGCAAATTTTGCTGAAATGGGGGGGTCATTAAGGAAGTCCCTGTGGGGCCAGAACAGCAAAAAAATCACCCAACATGGCTATTTTGGAAACTACACCCCTCAAGGAATGTAACAAGGGGTACAGTGAGTGTTAACTCCCACAGGTGTTTAATAAATGTTCATTAAAGTGGGATGTGAAAAGGTAAAAAAAAAATTTACACTAAAATGTTGGGTTTACCCCAAATTTTTCATTTTCACAATTGATAACAGGAGAAAATCTCACCATAAATTTGTAAGTACATTTATTTGGAGTAAGGACATACCTCATATCTGGATGTTAGCAGCTCTGAGGGTGCACATCAGGTCTCGGAGGATCAGGAGCGCAGTCAGGGGCCTTGAGCTTCTGCATAGCTGCCTATGGAGCCAGAACAGCGGGACCCCGCCTAATGGAGCATTACATGGGGTAAATAACTAACAAGGGGTACAGTGGGACATAAAATTATAAAACAGGTTATGTTCCCAGAATGATGACCCAAAACTAAAAAAAATATGCCCACCCCAAACCCTATGCTCTGAATCATCATTCTGGGAATGTGATGTGTGTGGCCGTCCCTAACATGTTGCCTCAAATGCGCACCCCGCTCAGGTGGAGAGAGTGCTGCACATTTAATGCAACATAAAAAAGTTCCCGATGATAGTAATTCAGTGACCCATTTTTGGAAAAAATACCCCCAGAGGTCTTATCAGGTTTTTTTTTTATAAAAGTTTTTGGGGCAATTTAGTGTTTTTATGGGGTTAAAACTTGGAATGTACTCTGGACTTGGTACATTGGGGTCAAATTATGGAAAATTAAAATGAAGAGGGAAAAGAAGATTTTTTAACACTTACCGTAAAATCTCTTTCTCGAAGGATCCATTGGGGGACACAGACCGTGGGTGTATGCTGCTGTCTCTAGGAGGTATGACACTATGGCAACAAAGAAGTCGGCTCCTCCCAGCAGGATATACCCGCCTCCAGGCCTTTAAACTAATCCGTTTTAGTACCAGAGCAATAGGAGAGGACCGACAGTTCAAGGAAAAAACACAAACTGTCCGAGAACCAGAAGAAAAGATATAACTGAACACACCCTCGGACAGAGAATCAAAGAGAAACCCAAAAGGGCGGGAGCTGTGTCCCCCAATGGATCCTTCGAGAAAGAGATTTTACGGTAAGTGTTAAAAAATCTCCTTTTCTCTATCGGCTCCATTAGGGGACACAGACAGTGGGACGTATCAAAGCCGTCCCTTGGGTGGGCAGATAATCAGTCAGGCAGACGGCTGTTCCACTGCCGCCTGCAGCAGTTTACGGTCAAGACTAGCATCAGCCGATGCGAAGGTATGAACCTGGTAGAACCTCGAGAAAGTGTGCAAAGACGACCAAGTAGCCGCCTTGCAATCTGCGAGGCCGAGGCTTTGTTCTGGAGAGCCCAGGATGCCCCAACAGAAAAGGGTAGAATGAGCAACAACCCTGAAGGGAGGAATCTTCCCCCTACAGCGATAGGCTTCTGAAATGGCAGACCGGATGCACCGAGAAGTGGTAGCCTTGGAAGCAGGTTGTCCCTTACGATGACCTTCCGTAAGGACAAAAAAGGAATCACACTGACAAAACGAAGAAGAGATAGAGAGGTAATACCTAACAGCAAAAACCACATCCAGTTTGTGGAGTAAATGCTCCCTAAACTGAGAAGGAGCGGGACAAAAGGACGGAAGAACAATGTCCTCATTGAGATGAAAGGCCGAAACAACCTTAGGCAAAAAGGAAGGATCTGGCCGGAAGACAACCTTGTCCTGGTGAAGCACCAGAAACGGAGAACAGCAGGAGAGAGCTGCCAATTCAGATACTCTCCGAATGGAGGTGATAACAACAAGAAAATGCCACTTTCGAAGAAAGGAGGCGCAGGGACACCTCCCCAAGGGGTTCAAAAAGTTCACCTTGGAGTACCCCCAGAACCAGATTCAAGTCCCAAGGAGGAGAAGGTGACCGATAAGGAGGGGCAGCATGCGCCACTCCTTGAAGGAAGGTCCGGACATGAGAATTAGAAGCCAGAGGACGCTGGAAAAGAATAGAAAGGGCCGAAACCTGACCCTTATGGGAACTGAGAGACAACCCCAGTTCCAATCCCGACTGCAAGAAAGAGAGAAGACGGTAAACCTAAAAGGTAACAGGACACAAGACCTGAGCTTCACATCAACTAAAATAAGACCGCCAGGTATGGTGGTAAATTTTTGCCGAGGAGGACTTACGAGTCCTGAGCATGGTGCGAATGACTTGGGAAGAGAAGCCGCGGCTCTCAAAACCGCGGTCTCGACCGCCACGCCGTCAAAGCAGAGACGGTAATAGGGGTGGCACAGGAGACCTGAGATAGGAGGTCTGGACGATAGGGAAGGCGCAATGTTAAGTCGTTCAGGAGCCTGACCATGACGACGTACCACGCCCGCTGGGCCACTAGAATGGCGGAAACGTCCCACTGAGTTTCCTCAGGACCCCGAAAAGAGAAGAAAGGGAGGAAACAGATAAGGTAGGGCAAAGCCCGACCACCAAATAGACAAGGTAGGGCAAGGCTCGACCAAGAGAGAGGAACGCTTCGGTTGTGGCGGGACAAGCAGAGGTCCACGCCTGGAGTGCCCCAGGGGTTGCAGATCACAGCAAACACCCCTGGATGTAGGGACCAGTGGCCTTGGATGACTGAGGACCGACCGAGAAGATCACATCCCAGGGACGGCCAGACTGAAGATAACTGAGATGGCCGGAAACCCAAGTTCCGCCCAGGAGGGAAATTCCCAAGAAGCAAGCAAAGAAAGAATTGCCCTAGGCCCCAAAATGTTGAAGGGGAAAAGGCTTCTCGTGGGGCCAAGACCCCAGACCAAGCGATCCCTGAAAACGCCTGGACAGGAAGGAACACCCCAGAAGAAAATGAGGGGGAAAACGAAGCCACCATAGAAGGGACCGACAAGACTGACGAGAGAGAACGATCCTGCGGCTGAGAGACAATGGAGACCTGTCACACCGGAAGAGAATCACCAGTTGAAGAGGTGATGAAACTGGGCAAATGGCATGGCCTCCACCAATCAACCCAGGACATCCATGCAAAAGTGAATGGAAACTGGAGCACGGAGCCAAAGTCATCAGACTCTTGAAAAGAGTGGGCGGAGTCGAAAGCGGGCAGAGGCCGCATCGAACTGAAGCCTCAGGAGAGCGGTTGGGTTTGTCCCAAATGACCATCCAACCGAAGTGAGACAAGGTCTGGAGGTTGAGACGAAGATTCTCCAGGATCTGGGTCCTGGCTGGAGTTCAGATCAGGAGGTAGTCCAAATAAGGAATCACGGAAACAACTGTTGTCCGTAAAAAGGCTATCACAGGTGCCAGGACTTTGGTAAAGGTCCGCAGAGAAGTGGCCAGACCGAAATGGATAGCCACAATAGAAAATGACCGTCCGGAACTGCAGAGCGGAGGTACCGCTGATGACCGGGAAACAATGAGAAGTGGAGGCAGGCATGCTTGATGTCCACCGAGGAGCGAAAACTCCACTTGAACCATGGACGCCAGCACCGAACAGAGAGACTCCATTCGGGATGGAAACGCAAGATGCTGGCTGAGATACTCGAGAACCAAGACTGGGCGAACAGAAACGCCTTTCTTGGAGACCACAGAGAGGTTGGAATAAACCTCAAAAACATTCCCCTGAAGCTGTAAGGGTAAGAGGCGATCAACCACCCGAGAGAGGTCGACGGGTGGGGGGCGATCCTTCAGGCCGAGGAAGACCTACGGGTGCCTGATGGGGCCGCCAAATGGCCGGAACGGATAGCCGACCTCCGGGAGAAATGGGATCGGAAAGAGGAGCCCTCTTCCCATGAAGGCGCCTGGCTGGACCCTTTGTTGGTACCCTTTCTTGGTACCAAAGGTCCGCAGAACTGGAAGAACTTACGACGGAAAGCGGTTCTGTGAGACTTACCAGAGGTAATTAACTCTTTTTCCGCCCGTCGCCTCACTTCCTGAAGGTGGCGTCCGCATTCCAGGCTTAAAGCCACATGAAGGGACGGTGGCTACCAGGTAGCTTGTGGTAAAGGCAGCACA
Source organism: Hyla sarda (assembly GCF_029499605.1). Lineage (NCBI taxonomy): Eukaryota > Metazoa > Chordata > Amphibia > Anura > Hylidae > Hyla > Hyla sarda. The sequence continues at coordinate 318,400,533 of NC_079189.1, read as the reverse complement.
GTGGCTGCGCATGGAAGCAGAACACAGAAAAAATCTCCGGCTACGGAGCATCGGAGAGCTAGATTAAATAAATCGTCCGGAGGGATCTTGAAGACTACCCTGACGGAAATGGAAGACCATACTAAAAGGGCCTTTGAGACCCAGGCAGAAGCAAAAGCAGGAAGAACCTGCTGCCTCAAGGGCAGAGATTGCCAAAATATCCACCTTCATGTCCGCTGGATTCTTGAAGGCAGCCGCATCAGCCAACGGCCGGGTAGGCGCCTTAGAGAGGCGGGAGACCGGCGGATCCACAGTTGGGGAGGAGGTCCACCGAGCAATGAGGTCCATGGCGAACTAATACCGTGCTTGAACCCCCTTCATTTCCTGAAACTTCTTGTCAGGGTGACTTCAGGTGGATACCCGCAGGGCGTAAAATTCTGCGTGAGAGCTGAAAGTCTTGAGTGCCGGTCGGGCACAAAGAAAGGAGACTTCTGGAGCCACGTCCGAAGTTCCTGGGTCCTTTAGATGGAAGGCGTCTCTTATGGCCGCAACCACTGAGTACACCACATCAGGCACATTCGTGCGGTCCTCTGAGTCGGAGGCCGAATCAGAAACCTTGTCCACAAGTTCTCCAGGTGAATGGGAACAAGGTGAGGCAGCCCTGGAAGAGGTCGGACACGATGAAAGGAAACTTCTGGACCACGTACGAAGTTCCTGGGTCCTTTAGCTGGAAGGTGTCTCTTATGGCCGCAACCAATGAGTACACCACATTAGGCACATCCGTGCGGTCCTCTGAGTCGGAGGCCGAATCAGAAACTTCTTCCACAAATTCTCCAGGTGAAGTTCTCCAGGCCCTGGAAGAGAGAGAGACGGACCTGGTACGCAGGTCTGGAGAACTAGAGCAGCGACCCCGGGAGCATTCTCTAGAGGAGCGACGTTTGCTACAGGTCGGAGTAACGGGGCGATGCCTGCGAGAGGAGCGCCCGTGCCTGCCAGAAGACTTGGGGGATGAGTCAGATGACACACCCCTATGATGCTGCGAGAGCGTCAGAATAGAGGGAGAACAGGACCCTCCGGAGGGCCGGTGTAGGGAGGGCCTCTCCAAGGCAATCCCACATAACGGGAGACCTGAGCCAAGTCGGATATAGACTGGGAGAGGGAGAGAACCCAGGCTGGAGGGGCCGCCGAACCCACCGGGTCTGAAGAACAACCGGGGTAGAGTAGCAGGGGGGTCTGGGGGAGCAGTGGAGCAGGCAGAACAAGTGGTTCAGCAGAACCAGACAGTTTAGAATTACAGTATTAACAGAGTAAAGGAGTGGTTAAAACTCCAGTTAACTGTTTAGAGGGAAGCCGTTCTGGGCCTCTCTCACCCAAGACTGTGTTCCATCTCACTGTGTTGCTGATACAGTCTGCTTATCTTACTGTTTCACATGTCCGAGATCCCCATAGACCACAATGGACCTATTTTAAAAATTAAACCACAACACTGTAACACTCTGTCCCACCCCAGGACTCGAACCCGTGGTGATCTCCAGGCTGTCAGAGAGAAGAAATGCCGGCCAATAGCAAGGGAGGGGTGTGTTAGGAGCAGGGGGCACCGCCCCTGCCACCATAATCGCGCGCACAGCGCTGATTGGTAGACAGTTCGCGTCCAGAGAAGTATTAACAAGAACTCCCGTAATGGCGCCCGCTCCTTGCCCCGAGCGCACATGCGAATGCATGTGCGCTCGCAAGGAACTGAGCGGACTAGACGCCGCCGGCAGCAGCCGCTGCTGAAAGTGAAAGTAAGCCGGCGCTCAGAGCGCCCGCATAGAAGAACGCCGCGGCTGTCAGCCGCTTCAATGTAAAAAACAAACACACAGTCGTTCCACACACACACACACATATATATATAAGAATAAAGTGTAGAAAGTTGTGCCCCATCCAAACTGCCACTGCTCACCGCAGTAATAAAGGACCCCCTGTTCAGGCCAGCCCCATTAGACCCATGAGAAAGGTGGGCCAAAAACTGAGGGTCTCCAGATGTTGCAAATCTGCACCTAAGGAGAAAGGGAAATATACTCACCTCAGTCAGAAGAACTTACCTCATGAAGTCTTCCTATGAAGTCTTCAGCCAGCTTTTATCACCTGCATCAGGCCGGGCTACCATGTGCGAGCGAGGCGAGCAAGGAGATAGGGTGACCAGGACCCATGAGGTACAAACCCAGGCGCTTACCGTTGGCGAGAGGGGGTGAACAGCGCATATACGCAATGTCTGTGCCCCCTTACTCGCAATGGGGAAACAGTGAGCCACAGTTCCTGAGTCCCCACCTGAAAACAGGAAAGAAAATGGAATAAAACTAACATGTTCCCTAACTAGGAAAATAAAAAAAGGTAAGACCTGGTCTGGAGAGAACTCCAGACCATGTCCACCTCCTTAGACACTAAGCTTAAAACTGATTACCTCAGGGCCTGGAGGCGGGTATAGCCTGCTGGGAGGAGCGGACTTCTTTGTTGCCATAGTGTCATACCTCCTAGAGACAGCAGCATACACCCACAGTCTGTGTCCCCCAATGGAGCCGATACAGAAATTTAGTATTGCATGGAAGTATGATACTCCCTGAAGCAGTTTTTAATGCAGAGGCCTGGATGATTGGGGCAAGTGTCACATTGAGTGGTGGTGTCCTTCCATATCCCCCTCTTGTAACACACTCTGCATTTTTTCTGGGATCATCCCTTCTTTCCAGTGTGGGGGACTTCACCTGGAAAGTGTTGGCCTGGGACGATCCTGGAACCTATAACTCCAGTTCCTTGGGAACTCCGGCCTGCTCTTTCCCGGTCGCCAAACATCAGGACCTTTAGGACTTCTTCTTGGAACTGGAGGTATATCCCTGTGTTGCCAGCGTTCTGGTACAGTACAAAAAAGTTGTACATGGCAACCTGTACCATGTAGACCGCAACTTTTTTGTACCATATCCGTGGTTTCCGCATGGCCATGTATGGCTTGAGGACTTGATCAGAAAGATCAACTCCACCCATATACCGATTGTAGTCCAGAATACAATTGGGCTTGAGAACCGTTGTTGTGATACCTCGCACAGGGACAGGTGAGCTGCCGTTACCATGAATAGTGGTCAGCATAAAGACATCTCTCTTATCCTTATACCTGACCAGCAACAGGTTTTCATGGGTAAGGGCACGGGACTCACCCTTGGGCATGGGTGTCTGGATCAAATTTAGAGGGAGGCCTCTATGGTTCTTCTGCAGGGTCCCACAAGCGGATGTGGATCTGGTGGCAAGGGATATGAAGAGAGGGATGCTGGTATAAAAGTTGTCCACGTACACGTGGTAACCCCTATCCAGCAATGGGTGCACAAGGTCCCAAACTATTTTCCCGCTAACAGCCAGAGTGGGGGAACATTCTGGGGGTTCAATATGGGAATCGTGTCCCTCACATACTCTAAACTTGCAAGTGTACCCAGAGTTACTCTGGCAAAGTTTGTAGAGCTTCACGCCATTCCGCATACGCTTCGACGGAATATACTGGTGGAAGAGGAGTCTCCCCTTAAAACTGATAAGAGACTCATCTACTGAGAGCTCCCTGAGGGGTACATTTGTGTGTGTGTGGGGGCGGTGAAGTATGTAGTGTGTGTTTGGTGTAACTTTAGATATAACGGTGTGTGATTAGAGATCACACACTGTTATATGGAGGGAGACCCGCTGCGGCCAAAAAAAAAAAAAGGTGGCAGTGCCCTGAACCCCTAATAGGGCCCGGGGTTATAGGGGGTTTAACTTTTTTTCACTCCTACCATTCCCTTTTCTGTATTCTGTTCCTGCTCTAAGGTGGCTTCTTCTTCTGTGAGGGGCTCCGATCACAGCAAAGGGGGGTCCCTGGCTCCTTCTTGCAGCTCTGCCCACTGACTGAACTCAGTTAGCCGGCAGAGCGTCAAGAAGAGGGGGAGTTTGAAGACCTCCCTGGGCATTTACGCGGGTGACTGCTGATCGACATCAGCAGTCACCCCGGTTCGGTCCCTGCCCGGCACACGGCAGGGACCGAAATTCCAGCGGATGTACGCATACGTCCTTGATTCTTAGGGTATGTTCACACTGAGGAATTGGAGAGGAATTTTCACAAGTAATTCTGCTCGCTTTTTCCTCTCCAATTCATTCAGCAGTGAAAATCCCCATAGAGCTGTGCAGAATTTCTGCCCCTCAGTTCACACTGAGGAATTTCCTCAAGCAGAATTCTGACGAGGAAGTCTGTTCCGCTTGAAGAAAGAACATGTTCTTTCTTTCAGGCGGAATCAGTGTCTTACTCCCATAGAGATCAATGTAAAAAAAATTTTCCAGTCAGAATCATTTCCACGCAGAATTGGCGCGGAAATGTAATGGAATTGGAGCGGAATTGGCGCAGAATTTCCACATGAAAAAAAAAGAGGATAATATATATATCTTCGAATTCCACTTGAATTCCGCACCAAATCTCTGTGAGTTCTTGTGGAAAAGTAACAATTTTGAGGCAGAAAATTTCTGCTTGATTTCCGCCCCAATTCCTCAGTGTGAACATACCCTTAAGGGGTTAAAAGGGGTACTCTGTTGAAAACCTGTTTTTTTTTAGCTGTCAGATATTTTCTCCCACACTATCCACAGGTACTGATTGATAGTGCGGGAGATGCTGATTCCAACGAGCCCTACCTTGCACGGGCGGGGCTTCTACAGCTAACTGGCACTGACGTCAGCACCGCTTTTGAATATTCATCCCCCTCCCTCCAGTTCTCCCTCTCTTCTCCGCTCCTAACTGAAGGGAAGGGGGATAAATATTCATAAGCGGCGCTGAAGTCAGTGCCAGTTAGCTGCAGAAGCCCCGCCCGTGCCAGTTACAGCAATATTTCCACATAGAATAAAAGTACAATTGCATGCGAACGGCCGGGCATATCCGGGCAAGGTAGGGCTCGTTGGAATCAGCGTCTCCCGCACTATCCGTCAGTATATTGCGGGAGAAAATATCTGAGTTTTTCTTTAAATTAACTGGTAACAGATTTGTGAATTACTTCTATTTAAAAATCTTAATCCTTCTAGTACTTATCAGCTGCTGTATGCTACACAGGAAGTTATTTTCTTTTTAAATGTATTTTCTGCCTGACCACAGTGCTCTCTCCTGACACCTCTGTCCATTTTAGGAACTGTCAAGAGTAGGAACAAAACCCCATAGCAAACCTATCCTGCTCTTGGCAGTTCCTGAGACAGACAGAGGTGTCCGCAGACAGCACTGTGGTCAGACAGAAAAGAAATCTTAAAAGAAAGGAACTTCCTGTGGAGAATACAGCAGCTGATAAGTACTGGAAGGGTTAAGATTTTTAAATAGAAGTAATTTACAAATCTGTTTAACTTTCTGGCACCAGTTAATAAAAAATAAATAAAAAAGTTTTTCACCAAAGTACCCCTTTAAATAAAACTAGACGTTATTGTTTATGGTGATCAAGTTCACAGCAGAGCCCTTCACCCCCCTTGCTTGATTCTCAATGCAGGAGATACCATAGACAGTCTCCAGTCTGACTTTCCATTTTAGGAACTGTCCAGGGCAGGAGCAAATTCCCATAGCAAACCTTTTTTGCCCTGGACAGTTTCTAAAATGGACAGAGGTGTTAGCTGAGAGTATTGTGGTCAGACAGAAAAGAAATTCAAAAAGAAAATAACTTCCTGTGAAGCATACAACAGCTGATAAGTACTGGAAGGATTAAGATTTTTAAATAGAAGTAATTTACAAATCTGTTTAACTTTCTGGCAGAAGTTGATAAAAAAAAAAAAATGTTTTCCAATGGATAGGGGATAAGATGTCTGATTGTGGGGGGTCCTGCCGCTGGGGACCACCGTGATCTCATCCGGCATTTGTTTAGAGCTTTGGGTGCAGCACCGGAGGCTCGTGGTGTCACGGCCGCACCCTGCTTATGACATAACGACCACGCCCCCTCAATGCAAGTCTATGGGAGGGGGCGTGACACCCTCCCATAGTTGCATTGAGGGGGCGTGACCGTGACATCACGAGCAGGGCGCAGCCGTGAAGTCATGAGTCTCCACCCTGCATCGCCAGTCATCCGGCATGAAGAGAAGTTTGCTCCGTGCATCGGATGTCTGGGGTGGCGCAGCCGAGATCTGGGGACCCCCGTAATCAGACATCTTATAAGATGTCTAGGGGCGGAGTGCCCCTTTAAGGAACAAATATTCGTAGGTACACTTCTTCACCCAATCATTAGTCCCTGTAAAAGAGCCTTACGCATTGTCATTATTGATTGTACAGTTCAGAGTGTATAAGGACACACCCTATTCACAAGAGGAGTGGTAACACTCAGTTGTCAATTTATGCATACAATTCTAGGAGGAATAACAGAGGCATAGCACAAGTAAGATTACAAAACAAGAATATATACCCCATAATCATTATTTCATGGAGGACTGAAAGTATTAACTAAAACAGGCATGTCAGAAGAACTGACAGATTCACTTTAAAATGTAAATTTTAATAAGAAACTTTCTTTTTTTACTTTTCATAAAGTGGGTTTATGCATATTATAATTGAAACGACTAAATTACCAAACAGTGAAGTGCCTGAAATATTGGCTAGGTGACTACACTTCAAAATTCTTGAGATGATAACAGATGCGTAGCGAAGTACCTGAGATACATTTGGTGACATGGCCAATCATTAAATCATTGAAATCTGTAACCAGTGCACTAACCTGTCGGTAACGACAGGTAGTGCAGGTGACACTGATGACAACACTACTCACCTTGTCCCGTTCCGTGCAGGGGACCTTCGGTATTCTTCTCCGTTATCTCCGCTCTGGGCACCCGGCTTGGGGCACGGGCAGAGCTTAGTGACGTCACAGCTTCTGTTCTCTCACAGCGGGACCAGCAGCTTGGGTCAATGGGCGGAGCTTAGTGATGTCCCTAAGCTCTGCCCGTGCCCCAAGCCGGGTGCCCGGAGCAGAGCAAACGGAGATTACAGAAGATCCTCGCCACGGAACAGGACAAGGTGAGTACAATTTTCATCAGTGTAACCTGCACTACCTGTTGGTACCGAAAGGTTAGTGCAGGTGACACTGGTGACAGATTTCCTTTAAAAATGCTACGTATTATTTATGCAGTCATATATGTTTATCAGGCTCTCTCACTCCTCTGTAACATGTAACCATCTTGTACAACGGATAAGAGTGCAGATGTTTCCAATAAGTTAGCAACAAAATGACATAAGCTTTAAGGAATGTACTGTGTATGGAATCGCTGATTTATACACATGGGTAGGTCCAGTGATATAACTTATGACAGCATTCCTCGCACTTTGACTTGTATCAGGTAACAGTGATACATTGGAGGAGCTCTCACTCGTCATAGTTAAGCACAGCTGTAAAGTACTCGATACAGAAGATACAGTCTTAAAGCAAATATTCCAGTTAAAAGATAAAGTTGAACTTTGTGACTGCAATAGGTTTGTTGTTGGCCGGATCAAGGAAGTTGAAGGAATCGCAAGGATTACACCCTAGTCCCTTAAAGCTGTAGTCCAGGAAAGGGGGGGGGGGGTCACCCTATCTTACTTTGTTGCTCTGCCTGTGCTTGCATTAGGGCGTGTGTGCCCCTCTGACCTTGTTAACCCCTTAAATTCCACAGTCTGTAGTGACTGTCTCATAAATGGAGTTTGATCAGAGATTTCCTCCTGGCATCCCCCAAAGTGATCTGGGGGTATTGATAGATTTTCATGGCAGCTGGGGTCTGTGAAGGACTACTATGTCTATCAGAGGTATATCCCTATTGTCTGGCCTAATAGTTTGCCTGTCAGGGATCCCATTTACTTTTTTTTGTATTACATTTTTACAAAGCAAACATTTTGTGTGTGAATTGTGATTTATAATTTCTGAAATTTAGTTTGGTTGAATGTATCTTGTATTTTATTAGGATTTTTATTTACAAAATTAGTAGTCAGCAGTTTACAGTGTATGTTAAATTAAAGGGGTAGTCCAGTGGTGAAAAACTTATCCCCTATCCTAAGGATAGGGGATAAGTTTGAGATCGCGGGGGGTCCGACCGCTGGGGCCCCCTGCGATCTCTCTGTACGGGGCCCCGGCTCTCCGCCGAGATAGCGGGTGTCGACCCCCGCACGAGGCGGCGGCCGACACGCCCCCTCAATACATCTCTATGGCAGAGCCGGAGATTGCCGAAGGCAGCGCTTCGGCTCTGCCATTGAGTTGTATTGAGGGGGCGTGTCGGCCGCCGCCTCGTGCGGAGGTCGACACGCCCCCTTCCCGCAGGCTGTCGGGGCTCCGTACAGGAGATCGCAGGGGGCCCCAGCGGTCGGACCCCCCGCGATCTGCAACTTATCCCCTATCCTTAGGATAGGGGATAAGTTGCTCACCACTGAATCACCACTGGACTACTCCTTTAATGTACCCTGATTAAAAAAAAAAAATTCTAACACACAAGAAGCTTACAGGGAAATTGGAAATTAACTGGTGTCAGAAAGTTAAACAGATTTGTAAATTACTTCTATTTAAAAATCTTAATCCTTCCAGTACTTATCAACTGCTGTATACTCCAGAGGAAGTTATCTAGATCTTTCCAGTCTGACCACAGTGCTCTCTGCTGACAACTCTGTCTGTGTCAGGAACTGTCCAGGGCAGGAGAGGTTTGCTACACAAAACTTCCTCTGTAGTATACAGTAGCTGATAGGTAATGGAAGGATTAAGATTTTTGTATATAGAAGTAATTTACAAATCTGTTTAACTTTCTGGCGCAAGTTGATTTGAAAACATTGAGTACCACTTTAAGTGCCACTGTCATTTAAAAAAACAAAACATGTTTTTTTAAATGACAGAGACATGTCAAAAGTTTTGATCGGTTGGGGTCTCAGTGCTGATACCCCCACTGATCAGTAGCACAAGCAGGGATGAATTGCCGATGCTGAAAAGTGACACAAAAGTGGATGTGGTCTACACTAAATGGGCTAAGTGTCCAAGTTTTGAATTTATTAAGATGAAATCCTGAAAATAGTAATAGCAGGCATAGATTTCATGTTCTAACTTTTACGGTCTTGAGACAAAGTCTACAGCCCATAGTGCATCAATGATCCCCAAAATCTCTCACTATATTTCCCTCTTGTGCTGCCACATGGATTCCACAACATTTCTGTGCCTGCGGTATTTGGACCATTAACTGTATGAATTACCTATACACAGGATAGGTGATAAATGTGTGATAGCTCGAGGTTCATCCTCTGAGTCCCCTACAGCAGTGGTTCTCAACCTTTTTTGCCTGAGTACCCCTTCACAGCCCATTCCCAAAAAATTGTACCCCATATACTATAATCATTTCAAAATGTCTCTAATAATTCATATGCTTTACTTTCCTCTATAACAGGCCTTTCCGCTATTTCCTCTCCCTATCTCCCCAGTCCCCCGATTTACAGGTGACGTCTTCTCTAACCGGAGTTATTTACTTTTCTTTTCTTCACTATCTGGCCTAGACCGCCATTAAGATTTCTCCCATACAAGACTTCTCAACAGAACCAGCCAAACACATTTTAGGCTTCTTTCTGCAGTACAATACCCACCTATTTACAAACTCCCTATGTTTATTGTCACACACAGTAATAGTACCCGCTTTGTGTCCCCATAAAGTTGTTATGCCCCCTCTGTGCCCACAAATATAGCTTTAGGCCCCTAAACTGCCCCCATTTATAGTTGTAGACTGCCATACTGTCCCTCTTTGGTCTGGGGACCTATTGTTATGGCTCATAGCAGTAGGTCCCCGGTCTGCAGGGGCAGCGGAGCAACAAAGCTGATGGTAGTTACTAGGGATCGACCGATTATCGGTTTGGCCGATAATAACGACTTTGGGCATTATCGGTATCGGCAATTACTTTGCCGATAATGCCCCCCCGGACCGCCCCCCCCCACCGCACCGGCCCCATTGCCTCCCCCATCCCCGGTTTTATAATTACCTGTTCCCGGGGCCCACGCTACTTCTGGCTCCTGCTGCGTCCTGTGTTACGCTGTGCGCAATGACGAGTGACGTGATGTGACGTCACCGTCAGTGCGCACAGTGACAGGTCAGGAGGACGCCACCGGAGCCAGATGTAGAATGGACCCCGGGCCCAGGTAATTATAAAACTGGGGATGACATCCATGTTAAAAAAAAACGTATGTGGTTGCAGTACGGTTTTTAAACCGGAGACAAAATCGTGGTCAACCTCATACGTTTTTTTTTTAACATGGACGTCAATGGAAAACGCACATGTATACGGTTCCATACGGGAAAAACGTATACGTTTCTACTTTGCACATGCCCATTTGAATCCTAAAGTCCCCACCCAAGACCCCTCCCATTAAAAATGGACAAAATTTTCAAAAACTTATGTTTTTTTCTTCTATAAAAACAGTATACTGTTTAAAAACGCATACGGTTTACTTTTTTCCCATACTGTTCCATCCGTTTTTTTGCCATACGGATTTCTTTAGAAAAACGGATTGAAAACAGTATGGCAAAAACGTGATGTGAACCCAGCATTAACATGAGCAATGATAAACTGGCCCCAATGTGTGGCGAGTATATATCACCTTCAGCCTAGGAGGTGGAGCGGCGCATAAGGACACAGAAGTGGCCCCATTGTGCACCCGCTACCCTCCTTCCCCCTGTCAACACAATGCGCCTATTCTCTACAACCAGCCTTTCCTGTAGAGCGACTGCACCGAGACCGCTCAGCTCCGCAACTGGCCCCAGTAAGGTGACGACACCGTCTCCACACACGTTCCACACACACTTTCCGGCCACACCCCCTCTCATGACGTCACCGCGCCCGGGTGACAGTTTCACAAAAGGTTTGTAGTTCCACCGAGAGGAACCCCGCCCACCTGCTTAATGTACAACGCGACTGGAGGGGGAGGTGACGGGGTGTGTCAGCGGGGAGCAGGACACCAGGGAGTGTTTAGCACGACGGTGGCGCTGAGAGAGCGAGCCGGACATGGGGCGGGCGTGGCGACAGAGGGGGCGTGGCTACGTGTTTGGCTGAGAAGGGTGGTAGAGCTGGAGTGCTGCTCTGGCGCCGGTGTCAGTTATCTCAGTGGGTCGTCACACGGAGCAGTCGAGCGGCGGGAGCCCCAGTACGAGTCGCCCTTGTAGAGCTTGAGGGCCACCACATGTACTGAAGCCCCTCGTCTGCACACCGTGTCTCCCCTCCAGTCTCCATCTCTGCCGCGTCCATGTCGTGTGGGGTGACACATTACTGACACTCGCCGCTGACCACCCTGCCCTCGCCGCCCCTCACCCGCTCTACACAGGGACATCTATTCGGTGTGCTCGCCCTGGTTATGGCCGTCCTGGATCTGGCCCTACAAGGTCTCGCCATCTTCGGCGTCATCCTTTTCTTCGTGCTCTGGTTCATGCATTTCTTATCCATCATCTACACGTAAGTAACCTGTTCTATATAGCTGGGTGTGTGTGCTATGTATATATATGTGCGCTATGTTTATGTATGCATATATGTGTGTGCTATATATATGTGGTATGTATATGGTTATGTATGCATATATATGTGTGTGCTATGCATATGTTTGTATGCATATATATATATATATATGTGTGTGTGTGCTATGTATATGTTTATATATATATATATATATATATATATATATAATGTGTATGTGTGTTTGCTATGTATGTGTAGATATAAATTGTACACACATAATTTATTTATACACATGCATAGCACACTGCTATATATATAATATATGTGTGTGCTATGCATGTATATAAATAATCTGTATATGTGTACAATTTATATCTACACATGTGTATGTGTATATATATATATATATATATATATATATATATATAGCAAACACACATACAGAACACACACACTCGTGTATGATCACCTCCTATTCCTTCTATACACAGTGCACACACCTACATGTATGCCCACAGGTAGCCCCGATCACATGCCCACCCTGATCTCCTATACATGGCCTGTGTGTGAACATAGATGCTATGTGGCCTCCTCTGTAATAGATAGCCCCCCCATTCTTTATAGACACATGACAGCTCCATAGAGGTTACTCATCGTGTGTCCATCAGGATGGCATGTGTGTGGGCACTGGTGCCTGGCATCCCTGTCTGCAGGGTTACAGGAAATGAGGGCTTGGCTTGCGTGCCCTGGGAAGGTGAGCTCCTCTGTATGGTATGGATTTTTTTTAGTATGGCAGGAGGAAGAAGCAGCTTCCAGGAAGGGGGAGGGAGCGCTTTCTTGCTGTCATACTACCGCTATTGACATTTCAAGTGTCTGCTCAAGCACTTTACAAGCAGGAACATCCAGGCCTTTTTATATTTTCACCCAGCTTTTGTATTTCCATTTATAGCTCTCTATGCATTGTGTTCTATTTAAAGCCGTGGTCTCCAAACTGTGGCCCTCCAGATGTTTCAAAACTACGACTCCCAGCATGCCCGGACAGCCAACGGCTGTCCGGGCATGCTGGGAGTTGTAGTTTTGCAACATCTGGAGGGCCACAGATTGGAAGCCACTCATTTAAAGGGACTGTTCTTTGATGACAAATCATATTAAAGGCCCCCCTCTTTTTATATTATCTGATGGGTGTATAAAGGGGTCATCCCATCCTACATCCTAGTCTCCTGTCATCTGCAGATACCAACTTGATGTCCTGCAGTGACTATAATCTCTATGACACATCTGTAATAGAAACCATCCAGCTGTGATCTGTCGTCATCTCCATACACTTCCTTGTATATTTGGTGCAGTGTATACTGGTGAAGCCTTGATGTAATGCCTAGTAAACTGCTGACTGCCCTGGATTGTTCTTTATCGTCTCCCCTGAGATAACGTACCATTAACTTGTAGCCTTTGTACACTGAACCTGCCATTGTAGCTTCAATAAGATCATTAAACTTTGTGCTGCATCAACAGATCATGTGATGAGGCTTGGCAGAGGCTGGCATTGGCATGGTACATGGCCAGTGTATGACCCAGGTGTGCTTCCTGTTTTGGAAGGACAGTGCAGAGGCGTTCTGCTTAGCTCTCCCCTTGCTGTCAGCGTCTCATAGTTTCTCCCCGTTTTGCCAACATTTGCACCCCTATTGTTCGCGTTTGCTGTTGGTTCACGGTTCCCCCCCCCCCACACTTTCCCCTCGCCATGACCTTGTCAAACTTGTCCCAGTTATTTCCTGGATGACGGCCATTCATTCGAAACAACGAAATAATGAAGTTTGCACAAAACTGGAACTTGCAGCAAAACAGAACCAAACCAGAACCATAACAGAACCACTCATGCCCTGTGACATGCAACGTGCCGGGGCATACTGCCATGGTCTTGCCATTCAGTTGGAGCTTACGTGCATTTTGGAAAGCTGGATAGTTGCTGATAAGGCTTCCAGCTATTGCATGGGTCATGATTCAGCCGAAGAATTGGAGAGGAATCCTTGTGTAAAAATTCAGCCGCAGAATTTATGTTTATCGGGCAAAAATCGTGCAAAATTAACACCGAATTCCGTTGCAGATTTTCTTCATGGAATATAGGAGGAAAATGTTTTATTTTTTTGTTTGTTTGCTGGACTACAACCACCAATTAGAATTTCCCTTTTTATAAAAAAAAAAACATTTGTGTGGAATTTCCAAATTACTCAAGTAAATTCCTCTTTAGTAACTCAGTGTGAACGCACCCTTACCAAGCCTCCTGAACGGCAGATGACGTGCAACAGTGTGAGGACATTGAATGAATTGCTGGGTTACTGGGCAGATTTGGCATTCAGGAGCATAGGAAACTTGGTTGTGAACCCTTTTGTCACGCAATGTTTTTCAAACTGTCCATCATTATTCCATCATTATTCCCCAACTTGTGTCACCATTAGAACTCCCATCATGCATTGATAGCTGAAGGCTGTTATGGCAGGATGGGAGTTGTAGTTTTGACACAGGTGGGAAACCAATGGTTAAATAGCAGTGGTGTAGATGGATCTTTTTTACAACCTGATAAAAAAAGCAACAGAAGACAGAAAAACGTTCTTTAGGGCCGTTCACATCGCCTTCGGGAGATTCATTCCTATACATCTCTGGCCAAGGAGGATCAGACCTCTACAAACTGGGAGAGAAAATATTCCCCTATATTGCCTTAGGGGATGTGAACCTTTACTTTGTGTTGTCATATGATCCTCCTTGTGATAAAAAAAAACAGTGGATTGTATAGTGAAAGTGGCCCTGTGAAGACGTCATACTCCGTTGCTATGTTTGGCCCTGTGGCCATAGTATAGGGCTCAGGTGTACTGTCATGGTATATAATTGGGGCAGGGCCTGGTTACCAAGGTGCCATCCCCTTCATGTGATCACACTGGGCGGCTCTAGTGCCAATGTATCCAAGGACAGCTGTGATGGAAAGGCTTCCACCTGTACGGGGAGGGCAGGAGCCACATCTGTGCGGGTCAGCCGGGACTTGTCACTCTCTCAGGGGATCAGCCGCACAGTTAATGGGATTATCCATGTCACTTTGCTATTCTGGCTGACAGTCACTGAGACTGGTTTCCACAATAATGTTATAAAAGCTGTTGCTTGGTTCCTCCTCACATGGGATCACTTCCTCGAAATGCTTTTCCGTTAACCCAGAGTCTGTTAGATCGATATCTTGTGTCTGTCTGCAGTGGGTGTGGGAGAAGGGTAGTTGCACATGCGGTACATTTTTTGCAGAAGTGTCCAGTTAATCTCAATGGGGCTTGCAGTAATGTGCGTGCATGCTGCAGAAGCAACACTACAGTATATTCAGACATACGGAATGGGTTTTTCCGTCACGGAATTTTCTCCAATGAAATGTGAGCTTTGAGATGCAAGGCAGTGTGGTTCCCCTATTTTCTCCCCTCGGTGATCCAGCTCATTGCTCAGTCATAGAACAGAGTGGATGTAAAGATACAGCTGTACAGTCCTTTCTATTATCTCCATGCACACTATCTATGGTCAGCATGCTGTATACAGTCAGCACAATGCTAAAATGGTGAATAACCTTCTCTACTGTAGACCACCAGGTATACTTGCATTGACCCCCTCTCTGCCTTTAGCCACCAGGGATACCTGTGTGAACTTCACTGCACTAGAGCACCAGGGATTTTAACATGAACTCATTCTCTGTGCTAGACCACCAAGGGTACTGCCATTAACCCTTTGTATGCTCCAGAATCACCCAAGAGACTGACATTCTTGACACTCTGTCCTTGACAACCAGGGATTCAGACATTGGCCCTGACTTTATTAAGAGTGTTGGGTTTTTATAAGTGGGGAATGTTGTTTCAGACTTGCAGGATTCCACTCTGTTTACTATGGGGATTTACAGATTGGGAAAGTTCAGGCCAGCTTTTTCTTGGTGAGAATTTCCAGCCATTTATTCACAGGATTTTGTTTGAATTAAGTAATAAATAGGTCAGTTTGTGACAACACGCCCTTTTTCCTGATCACCCACACCCCTTTTAAGACCCTTATTTCTGGGGTTTGTAGGGTTATATTGATTAGCACTTTCCTTTTCAGGTGAGTCAGTTTTCCTTTTAAAGGGGTACTTCGCCACTAGACCTCTTATCCCCTATCCAAAGGATAGGGGATATAATGTCTGATCACGGTGATCCTGCTGCTGGGAAACCCCGCAATCTCTCCCTGCACCAGATGACAGGGGGTGCTGCAGGAGAGATTGCGGCGGTTCCCAGCAGGAGGACCCCCGCAATCAGACATCTTATCCCCTATCCTTTGGATAGGGGATAAGATGTCTAGGGGCGAAGTACCCCTTTAAGTTATATCAAAGGATTGCTAGTTTTGCAGGGAGCTGTGCCCATGACCCTATCTCCCCTACTAGTCTAAAAGCTTAGAAGGTATGACGAATGACCCAAGAGATCTCATTAGGCATTGGCTGTTTGCAGTTTTCCAAGATTCTGAGCTATAGAGATTTCAGGTATAGTCCAGACAAAGTGTGGGCTGACTGCTGTACCCTTAAGAAGTGCTTTGTTGCGGCTGGTTGGTTTTCCCTTGGTATCAGTTGTCTGATTAATCAGCATCTTGCATGCACCAGCACACATGAGTTTTGTAGAGTACAGATTGCTGTGCCCGCTGTGGATAAAAGCTGCCATGTAAGCATGGGAATGTTTTTGCCAAGTTGTAATTCTCAGTCATGCAATTGAGCTCCGCATCCTACTTTAGAATCTTGGCTAAAATGTTCTTGGTGATATGTTACACAACAACATCTGGACCCTGTGGGCCTCATTTATCCAGCCCGTCTTTGTTGCCTATAGCAAAAAAATACAGCAGCACTCTTCAAACACTAAGACGTATGTGAAGGTATTATTATTATTTTACCAAAACAGTTTACGGAGGCAAGGCAGGTTTTCCCCCTGAAAATACTCACATAGATATAACACCTAAAAGCTGTACTAAAAAACAGAATTTTTCTTAAAGGGGTACTTGGGCATCTGTTTATCCCCTATTCACATGACAGAGGATACAAGTCTGTTCACAGAGGGTTCTCACCCCTGCGGCCCCCACAATCTCTGCAATGGGCCCTGGCTACTCGCCCATCGTCAGAGCAGAGCTGCCCCCACCTTTGAAGATGTGCAGGAGTGACGGTCTGCAGCCAACTACCTGCTGCGACTGGCCCCCAGAGTAGCCCTTTTAGGTCTTATTCACACAGGGAGGGTTTTGTTTTCTTACTTCTCTCTTTCCACAGAAATAAACATGGCAATAGATGGAATGGATTAATCCAGTTTTGTGGGTTCTGATAGTAGGTAGGTCTTGTTACCTGTTGGACCCCTTTAGTGCATACGTTCGGAGCCTCCCTGGTGTACATGCTAAATGTATGGGAAGCATGAGATACAGCGCATATCCTACTATGACTTTCTGCAGGTTATTAAAGCATTTATATGGAGCTTTATCCCTTTAATAATGCATGGGCATTTTCTAACATACAGTGCACTTTCTATAAAAGCACTTGTAAGGAAATTCTATTAGAGCTGTTTCTCAAAGGCCTTTCATACAATACTCTGGGAGCTCACATGCTAGAGATTTGTTACAGATTCTTAAGTATATAAAAAGTTGTTTTACTTCCCTAGTCCTCGTGACTTATTATCTGTGGAGGTTTTGTGTAACAAATTGGATGTGCTATGAAAAGCTCCTTACGGAGATTCCAAGCATAATTGTGACAAACTGGAAGATCTCTTTGAAGGAATGTAGAATCTTGGCATGAAGGAACCCAGGACTCCTGATTTATCATAGAGCGTCCCTGTTTCTTATGGCATTCTTGTAGTATCCAGTAAAGTCTGGGTAATCCAAATGAAAGATTTACCTTTACACAAACCTTATACTTTTACGTCTGGATAACGTCCGCAGCAAGACCAGGCCCAATGGCGGATCTGATGACCTGCACTGACAGTATTATAGATCATTTGATGATTTTAGGTCTGTAGAACGGGACGTGTGGTTGTATTATGCTTGTGTTATACCAGTATAGGTTGCCTTTATATGCAGTAGAGAACAGTATGTATTCACTGCAGATTTAACCCCTTTTTTTTGAAGCTTCATTCACTTGCATCAGGCTGTACTGTTGTGGATATTCAGTACAGAACCTGTACCGAAAAACTGCTTTCACTTTTGAACAAGGAATTTTTATGCACAGATCTGCCCCAGAACATTTAGATCTGCCATTGACATCTGTTAAAGGGGTACTCCACTGGAAAACTTTTTATTTTATTGAATTTTTTTTAAATCAACTGGTGCCAGAAAGATAAGTAGATTTGTAACTTACTTCTATTAAAAAATCTTAATCAGTCCAGTACTTATTAGCTGCTGTATGATCCACAGGAAGTTATTTTCTTTTTTGAATTTCCTTTCTGTCGGACCATAGTGCTCTCTACTGACACCTTTGTCCATTTTAGGAACTGTCCAGACCAGGATAGGTTTGCTATGGGGATTTGCTCCTACTCTGGACAGTTCCTAAAATGGACAGAGGTGTCAGCAGAGAGCACTGTGGTCAGGCAGAAAGGAAATAATAAAAAATAAATAAATAAATAACTTCCTGTGGATCATACAGCAGCTAATAAGTACCGGAAGGATTAAGATTTTTAAATAGAAGTAATTTACAAATCTGTTTAACTTCTGGCACCAGTTGATTAAAAAAAATATGTTTTCCAGTGAAGTACCCCTTTAACTGTGCTTTCTGTTGCTTTTCACTTCTGGTCCAGTGCGCAGGTAAATATTTGTGCACTATTTCAGGCATTTCTTACATGTGATTCATAGCGCATCCATTGCTTCTGTTTTCATGCTTGAATGTTCCTAGGATTCCTGGTAGCAGATCAGAGCAGATGACATGTTTTAGAAGGTGATAAAGAAACGCCCAAGTGAGCAGTCCACTTTATTGTTTAGATCAGTGTTTCCCAACCAGGGTGCCTACTGCTGTTGCAAAACTACAACTCCCAGCATGCTCGGACAGCCTTTGGCTGTCCGGGCATGCTAGGTGTTGTAGTTTTGCAACAGCTGGAGGCACTCTGGTTGAGAAACACTGTCCCAGATGTGGCTTACAGGCTGTTCTCTGTATGACTGTGATGGTTCATCCCCTCGTATGTAATGTGTGATTATGTGGCACATAGTTACAAATCCCCTAAAATTGCCTGCATCCTGTTGACTTCCTGCTAAGTAAACGTTATACTTGCACAGCATCACGCTCTCATGTACAATGATGCAATTCAGGTACCAAGTGATGATGCACACAGTCAGTTGACCATAGGAAGTAACCAGTCCTCTCATCCTCTTTACCAGTCACTCATAAAAAAAACATGCCATTTTTTCTTTTGAGCATGTTCACACAAGGAGGACATTCCCCAGATTTTTATTTACTAGCCAACTGAATAGCATTTAACAAATGACCTAGAAGTAAAGATTGCTATGGAATCCACGTGGTAATTGACCTACGGACATTGCAGGCAAACTAATTTATTCAATAAGGACTTCGAAATCCACAGTGAAAATATATTTTTGAGTATAACCTCTAACGAAATCCACAAAAACTCCCACTTTATTTCTTCATTTAGGGTAGGGGCACACGTGCCGTATTTTGCTGCTGCATATTTTCCTACCCACTGAAGTCAATGGGTAGCAAAATTGCTACCTATTGAATATAGTGGGTAGGAACGTATGCTGCAAAATACAGCAAGTGTGACCTTACTTTCAGGGTCTATTCACACGTATAGTATTATGCGCATATTTGATGCACAGGATTTAAAACTGCGTTAAAGCATTTAGGTTACATTACAAACCTCCAGCATCGAATATGCACAAGATCTTGTATGTGTAAATAGACCCTTAGAGGGGTATTCCGCTGGAAAACATCTTATCCCCTATCCAAAGGATAGGGGATAAGAGGTCTGATCATGGGGACCTGACGCTGGAAACCCCCCTTATCTCTGGTTCGGCATCGGCGGCATCTGGAACAAGGAAGCTTGGAGCTTCTGTGTTTGTGACGTCATGCCACGCTTCCTCCATTCGGGTCTATGGGAGGGGGTGTGACGGCTAGTACCTAGCCATTACGCCTCCTCCAATAGACATGAATGGAGGGGGCGTGGCGGCTGTGGTCGCCAGTCATCCGACACGGAACAGAGTTCGCTCCCTGCACCGGATGACTGGGGTGTCGCAGTGGAGATCGCGGGGGTGTCCCTTGGAGAGGAGATTAGGTGTTTTCAGGCGGAATACCACTTTAAAAGGCAAATGGATAAAGTGCAGACATAGATACAAGACCACTTCCCTCTAACTACTTTCTGCCCTACATTTGCTCATTGATCTCTGACTCTGAATTTTATAAGGCTCCATTCACACAGCGGAATTTCAGTGGGGTTCTACTGCACCGTATTCCTTCAGTGGTATCATACATGCATTGCTGGCTACAGAAATGGCACATTTTCAGGTGTTTCCAGGGCCACACACAGAATGCCCCAAGCGCACGTTCATCTCAAGCACACTTTGTCCTATGTCGCTCCCACCTTAGGCATATTCATAGCCCTCCTGCTTTCGCTATGCCTAGAAGTGGTGCATGCACATTCATAGCTGAAAGCGGTCTGCATGTCAGATCCTCGCACTCATTCTGGTACAGTGTGTCAGTGGATCAATAAGACAAATGTTTGATAATATACTTTGGGTGGCAGTGGGCTTTCTGTATGTGGGTGACATTATCTTTCCATCTGTCATCTGACCTTTAAATAAGTCATTTCTTTAGAATGTCGTGTTTTGAAATCTGTTTCTAAAGAAATTACTTAAATTCCAAAGACTATCACCTATGACTATGGTGCTATTACCTTGCACTTTTAAAATATAGAATACTTTCTTATCTTGGCATTTTTCCTCTGCAACTAAAGCTATTGCAGAACTACAATTCCCAGTATGCCTTCACAGCCAAAGGCTGTCTGGGTATGCTGGGAGTTGTAGTTTTGCTACAGCAGGAGGCACCCTGGTTGGGAAACACTAATGTATCTAGAGGTCCGGTATCATTTGTTGTACATATCTATTCCATCATAATAATACCATTGATCAGGTTTAGACTTTTTATTTATTTATTTATTTATTTTTTCCATATGAGAAAAGTTGCAGCATCTTTTCCCTGGAGAGATGCACCAGCAATTGAACCAGAATTCTTGCCCAAATTGTACCGAAAGCTTGGCATGGACGCTGTGCTACAAACATGTTTTCTGCACTTTTTACACCTCTCTAGACAAGTGTTTCCCAACCAGGGTGCCTCCAGGATTTGCAAAACTACAACTCCCAGAATGATTGGACAGCCAAATGCTGTCCGGGCATGCTGGTAGTTGTAGTTTTGTAACATCTGTAGGCACCCTTGTTGGGAAACGCTGTTTAGACAGTTTTGGAAAAGGAGCTTGACCGAGTTAAATGTGCCAGATATATTAATATTGTGCATCATTATTTTGGTACACAACATGGGACACATTGGCCCTCATTTACTTAGAAAATCGGGTTGTAAGTCTGTTGCTTTCTTACCCGACTGCTTTTTTCCCCTGGTATTTATTATTATGTCGCATCCTGTTTGTCGCACATGGGGTTTTGTAGGTTTTGGTTTCCAACTCCTCTGAGTTGTCGGGAAAAAATCCACAACAATTCAACAAATTCGGGTTGGAAACCTTTATAAATACGTGGGAAAGCTCAGAAATGTCGGGTTACGCCCCTTTTTCGGGTTTGGGAGAATCCACATCGGGTCCGTCGGGAAAAAATGTCGCATCGTGTCGCAGACTGGCGCACTATGTCTGCGACATGTCGCAGACAAAGATGCGCCAAAAAAACCCGACAAAACAAGTCTGGTTTAGAATAGTAAATGAGGGCCAGTGTGCGCCGCTCCTAAATGTGTACTTTCTTCCTGTCTCGCCCAGATTTAGCCTGTTTAACTTTAGGACAGTATTAATAAATCTGACTCCCAGTGTCTTGTAGGGTCCCATGTGCAGCTGATCACTCTGTACTCTATACCTAGAATAATGCAGATTTTCGATTTTTCCTACCTGGCGGGTATTAAGATTGTGTCAATAAATAACGCATATCATTTTTATTGCAGACGGCTACACCTCAACAAAAAAGCATCCGACAAGCAGCCTTACAGCAAACTTCCTGGTGTTTCCCTTCTTAAACCACTAAAGGGTGTTGACCCTAATCTTATCAACAACTTAGAAACTTTCTTTGAATTGGACTATCCAAAGGTATGTACGCTTTAATTTCCTGATAGAAAGTACTTATGCAACATGGTTTTGCCATTCTATGTGTAGTTTTTATGATTCCCATTTTAGCTGCATACCTCCAGCTCTGGACATCTAGACTTTGTTTCCTCCCCCACTTACTATTAGGAGTCTTGTAGTACGTTCTGGAGAATATTGATCTTGTGCTTTAATATGTCTAATAAAGTTAGCCTGCCTGGTTTTTAGCTATCAAGCAGGTAAATATTGTAGCCACACCTTAGGCTAACAATACTGCTGCTGTCCCAAGAACCCAATATATTGGATAGCGTTATCTGTGCTACCAATATTGGTGTAGTTGACCATCTAGTAGACTATAAAAGTTGTTTGCCGTAGTTAATGTCATTGAGCAGATTGAAGAAGCAGAACATAACAGGTGTCAGTTTGTGGCACAAAGCAGTAGGGAAGTTAAAGAAAAACTGTCACCAAGTTCACCCACACTAAACCCAATACACTGGGTTATAGTGTGGGTGATCAGGAGTCCATACATGTGTCACTTACTTTTTTAGGTTTTCATACTGCCGAGTTGTCGTCCGCTAAAGTTTTCACCTGCTGGCAGCCTTGCTTTGGGTCCTGGAGGAAGGCGCCCCCCCCCCCCCCCCCCCCCCCCTGCCGTTCGCATATTCACTTGCTCCCTGTGCGCAGCGCTCTGTCTGCAGAGCGCATGAGCGGAATTTTTTACCCAGCTCCCATGTCCTGATGATGGGAGAGCGCTCTGCGTACTGTAACTACGCATGCGCCGGTCCCTCACTACACCTGGAAGTACCTCTTTCTGAAGTCTCACTACTTCTGGGTTTAGCGAGGGACCGGTGCATGCGCAGTAAAACTGCACAGGGCACTCTCCCGACGCACAGCTCTCACGTCATCAGGACGTGGGAGCTGGGTAAAAAAATCAATGCATACACTCTGCAGACAGAGCGCTGCGCTCGGGGAGAATGAATATGCGAACAAGGGGACCTGGCTAAGGCCCCTTCCTCCGGAACCCAAAGCAAGGCTGCCTGCAGCTTCAGAGTGCAAATGAAGGTCAAAATTACGAAACTTTAGCGGCAAGAAAACCTAAAAAACTGACCTGTGGATAGACTCCTGTTCACCCACACTATAACCCAGTGTATTGAGTTTAGTGTGGGTGAACTTGGTGACAGTTTTCCTTAAAATAGGCACTGTCATATTGAAAATACAGTTCAGTCTGCAGGCATCATGTTACAGAGCAGGAGCTGAGCAGATTGATACATACTTGCCATTCATTCATGTACATCTCTAATCATTTTGGCATATCTAGTCGTGTGCACGGTCCCATTCACTTTTCTACATGGAGTAGGACCATATCACTACTTAGCCCAGAATAAGCATAGACTTCCATGAATAAGTGAAAAGTTATCCAGAATCTGCTCTACTACTCCTGTCCTATAACATGCTGCCTGCAGATAGGACTTCATTTTCAATGTGTCAGCTTCCCTTTAAAAGGATTTTTTTTTTTTTTTTAGCAAAGTGATGGGACCAAAAATGTTACAGACGTACACTTGAAACCAAGATAGCTCTTCCAACAACTGTCAGGATCAATCAGGTGCTGAGACCAAGGTAAGATGAGGGAATTTTATTACCCACAATGCAGCACGTTTCGTGGAGAATCGACTTCCTCAGGCATGCCTGAGGAAGCGGATTCTCTGCGAAGCGCGTTGCGTTGTGGGTAATAAAATTCCTCTATCTTACCCTGGTCTCAGTGCCTGATTGATCTCGACATTTGTTGGAGGAGCTATCTTGGTGTAATGCTGAATGTTGTCATGGAGCGGCTGCAGAGACCTACTATCATATATACCCTACCCCATTGTTGTACTTGGTCAGAGTACAACTTGCCTTGGTAAGCACCGTTCACATTCAGCGTTTCCATTTATCCCAAGGTATCACACTACGGAGTGCATCCTGTTTTTTGTGTCTATACACCAGTTTGAACACAGTTGTAACGTGGTCTGTGGTGTAATGCAACAGGGCTTAAATAATGTTAATTCTCACCCGTAGGCACCAAGCCAGTAGACCTTTTGATAGCTGTGGCCCATTATTGCATTTTACATATCACAGGATGCAGTAGCAGACATATGGGAGCATTATGTATAGAAAGTAATGGAGCACCTGCCCATAGAACCAATTCCGATTGTAGCTTTAATTTCTCCATTGCACATCAGAATATTAGAAGAGAGCTCAGATTTGTTGTTACGACAGATGTCTGCTGGAAGTTTCTTTTTATATAGATATAGATAGAGATATATATATATATATATATATATATATATATATATATATACAGTATTCTATATTGGGTTATGGTAATGCTTAAGCTAAAACCCCTCTTAGACTCATAGATGCGTGTCATATTTATTATTAGTGAAACTAGGAATGTCTGCGCAGGAAATGCTATGGTTAGTTGAAACCTCTATACAGGAAACCTTTTGTGCACAGATGTAGAACTATAGTGAAGTAACTTTTATTACACAGCACAATTGTATTTTTATCTTTGTCTGTGCTGTTCTTTTGTCATTTGCATCTTCCTGTCACTATTTGCTCTGCGGTCATAGCAGCTCTTTCTGCTACCCAGGTGCTCTTGGACTGCTAAATCCGCTAAATGCGGAGTGAAACGTTCGGTCTGGACGGCTCATTTTTGCCCCTTATGCGCTTTTTCACTGCACCTAAAACCGTGGTCAACCACGGTTTTAGGTCCGGTTGTAAAAGCGCATACGGGGCAAAAATGAGCTGACCGAACGTTTCACTCCGGCCGGCTCATTGAAATGAATTACATACGGGAGCGCATAGAAAGGCATACAGGAGCGCGAGGTTTTAGCTCTCCCCTGCCGTATGCGCTCCCGTATGGGGGAAAACGTAATGGGAACCCAGCCTAAGAAGTATTGCCTTGCTGAGGTGGCATGTCTGATGAATAATGAAAGTAAAAGATGCCTACCATACAATCCAGGCATACTTGTACATGATATAGGCTAGCAGAACTAGGAACTGTCAGATGGAAAAGGAAAAAAAAAAACTTCAGCACCAGCGGGACTTGTGCACCCTGCAGAGAAGGTTACATTAAGTAGATAAAGAAAACCGAAATCCCAGCATGTGCCGTCTGAAATAGTGCGCTAAACAATTTATGAGTGCATAGCTTTGGGCTGTGTTTCCTTTAGGAAGCAGATTTTATTCCAGAAGAAACAAATAGTTTGGAAGAAGACCTTTATTGTCCCTGCTGATACCACATAAAGATGGATCTAAGACTGCAGACTAACAGCAACCGCTCATCTGTCATTACGAACATGTCAAAATTACCTTCTTAGGGTACATTCTCATGTACAATATTCTGCGCAGATTTGATGCGCAGGATTTTCTGCTGCAGAATTCAATGTAAACTGAATAACTGAGCGCAGCTTCTAATCTGCAGTTACAAATCCTGCGCATCAAATCTGTGCAGGATCCTGTATGTGTGAATAGACCCTTAATGTCCCAGAATGAGACACTTGCATGGTTGACCAGGCCGAACGTGCATGTAATCATACATTAGATGCATATTTGGTGCCCACAAAATCTGCAAGTTTGACTGACTTTTAACTATTGTGCATGGCCACCTTACCTGTCTGCATCTTAAGGTACCACCAGCACCGTCTTTGTTTTTATGTGACAGTAGTGAGCTTTTACTTGTTTGTTTTTATGAGAGCTAAAACATGGGAGTTTATTGTAGGTTTTTGTTTGAGACCTTAGATTTCAGTTAGGCTATTTTCACTTCCGCTATGCTCCATCCCGTTAAAGGGATACTCCACTGCCCAGCGTTTGGAACAAACTGTTCCAAATGCTGGAGCTGGCGCTGGGAGCTCGTGATGTCATAGCTCCCCCCCCTCATGACATCACACCCCGCCCCCACAATGCAAGTCTATGGGAGGGGGCGTGACGCCCCCTCCCATAGCCTTGCATTGAGGGGCGGGGCTATGATGTTCCAAATGCTGAGCAGCGGAGTACCCCTTTTTAAGCTCTTTTCCCTAAACAGGCTGGAGCACAACAATCACTGCCGGGTCCCGACCGATCCCATTGACTTTGCATGGGGTCCATCTGGTGTCCATTATTTTATAGGAGTTGGGCTGAGCAAAATACCGGACATGCAGTAATTTTTTTCACCACTCAACTCCCGTCATTTTGTAACAAAGCTCCCTTAAGTGGAGCTCAGCGGCAGTGTGAAAGGGGCTGTATTCAGTTATTCCAATCTTAAAGGGTTTATATCATTTATAGATTAGATGATGTTCTGACTTCACACCTCCTGGCTGGCATTGCTGCTTGTTGCCATGCTCTGCTGCTAAGCAGCTAATAGTCTGTTGCCAACCCATAATCACTTCCAAAGGACATAAAGCTTGAGATGTCCAGAGCGATAGTGAACACCAGCAGTAGACTGGTATAAAAAGTAATCCTTACATTCACAACCGTTTTCAATTTCCGATAGCGTTTACTCCACATCTCAGCTTACAATTTTATTTTATTGTATCTGTCAGTTTTTTTTACATTGATGTATATTCAGTATTGTATAAAAATAACCTGATAGTACAAGTTAGGGTGCATTCACACCACGTTCTGTACATACGGGTGCCGGATCCGGCGGAGGGAGGGGCAAATCGGGCACTCCCGTACCCCGGCCGGATCAGCCCTTGACTCCATTTACATTAATGATCCGAACGGAGTCAAACGGTGACTCCGGTCGGCTCAGTTTTGACCAGTATGCGGTTTTGGATCGGACCTAAAATCGCAGTATACTACGGTTTTAGGTCCGGTCAGTAAACCGCATACGGGTCAAAACTGAGCTGACCGGAGTCACCGTGTGACTCCGTTCGGATCATTAATGTAAATTAAGTCACAGGCTGATTTGGCTGGGGTACAGGAGTGCCCGGTTTGCCCCTCCACCCCCCCGGCCACCCCCGTACGTCCCCCCCCCGCCGGATCCGGCACCCGTATGTACAAAATGTGGTGTGAATGCAGCCTTAGATGGTGCTTCATCTGTCAAAAAAAAGTCTCCTAGGTCTGATAACCATGGAGACAATGACCATTAATACTACTAGCATGGAGAAATGTTGCCGTGCGATAAGTGTTACATATACATTGATCTTTGTAGAGCTAACTGGTTCTACCAGAGCTTAAGTACGGGTTAAGAAGATTGTTACTAATACGGCCACACTGTGTGTAATGAAAATAAGGGTGAGCTCACCAGCTTTCAGGTTAGTGCCGAGGTAGTGACTTACCCTGACATCACCTGTAATTTTCACACATCATTCTTATATGGAGTATTTATAGACTGCAGCAGGAAGGGAGGATAACAAGGAGATTACATGCTAGCACTTTGTATACGCTCCTATATTAATCTTCTGTAGTTGCATATAGAACATTGGGTATTGCCTGCTTCCCAATTGTGTGTGAAGCTCTTGTTTGTCATTTCGTAAGAACATATAAATAGGCACTTTTAGTATAGTAAAATACCTGACACCCAGGATCTGGTGTTTTGGTTTACAGTTCACTATATAAAACTACACAATGCACCCTAGATCAGTTAGAGATGCAGCAGTAATATAGCAAAGTCTCCCAAATTGGGACCCTTCTCTAACAACCATAGACATTGTAATGGCAATGGGTGACTGAACCCAGGAGCAGGACTCTCACTTTGAGCTTTTGGAAGTTTTAAAGGGGTATTCCAGGAATCTTCTTTCAAAGACCTCTTGCTGTTTGTCTCCAGGTTGGGTGTGGTTCTGCAGCTCGGTTCTGTTGAAGTGAATGGAGCCAGGTTGCAATACAACACCCAAAGTGGAGACAAGGAGGGCGCTGTCTTTGAAAGAAACAATGCCTGTTTTTTTTTTTTATTCCTGGAATACCCCTTTAAGTGGACAAGCCCTTTTAAAGGGGCTCTTGACGTACAAGGTATTTAAGGTTCTGTTCACTTTAAATTGTTAATTCCATTATTATAGGAGCAGAAAATGAAAAATGGACTTTGCATGGGGTCCATCTGGTGTCCATTATTTTATAGGAGTTGGGCTGAGCAAAATACCGGACATGCAGTAATTTTTTTCACCACTCAACTCCCGTCATTTTGTAACAAAGCTCCCTTAAGTGGAGCTCAGCGGCAGTGTGAAAGGGGCTGTATTCAGTTATTCCAATCTTAAAGGGTTTATATCATTTATAGATTAGATGATGTTCTGACTTCACACCTCCTGGCTGGCATTGCTGCTTGTTGCCATGCTCTGCTGCTAAGCAGCTAATAGTCTGTTGCCAACCCATAATCACTTCCAAAGGACATAAAGCTTGAGATGTCCAGAGCGATAGTGAACACCAGCAGTAGACTGGTATAAAAAGTAATCCTTACATTCACAATTGTTTTCAATTTCTGATAGCGTTTACTCCACATCTCAGCTTACAATTTTATGTCTCCAGGTTGGGTGTGGTTCTGCAGCTCGGTTCTGTTGAAGTGAATGGAGCCAGGTTGCAATACAACACCCAAAGTGGAGACAAGGAGGGCGCTGTCTTTGAAAGAAACAATGCCTGTTTTTTTTTTTTTTATTCCTGGAATACCCCTTTAAGTGGACAAGCCCTTTTAAAGGGGCTCTTGATGTACAAGGTATTTAAGGTTCTGTTCACTTTAAATTGTTAATTCCATTATTATAGGAGCAGAAAATGAAAAATGGAGTGCTCTGTCTCTTACATAATGGCCACTTACGGCAGCTGGCTGACCCCATTGACTTTAATAGGATCTGCTAGTTTGCTGCAATCTTCTTCCTGTTACATGTTCTGAACAACAAATCTTTGTATCATGCTCACAGCTGTAGACATGGGCTGCTGACAGGGAGATATAACAAATGAAACCTGAGGGCTTGACTAATTCCAGGTTGCCGTGGAGACTGAGAATTTTGTCCTGGTGCCTAGTGTTTTGGCAACCCACCCTTCCCCGACCCATGATGTACATTTATGTTATGGGTTGGGTGAGGGAGTATGGCGTTGGCCCGAGTAATACTCTGCAGGTACCAGCTGCCATCTGCGTGTGGAAAAAATGTCCACTTTCCTCCAAAAAGGTAAAAGAATAACCAGGACAGGGAGGAAGGGGACATGTATGTATGATGCAGCTGAGCCCAGTCTCCCATCAGCCTAGAGACAGGTATGATTTGTTTTATGTCCCTATGAGCTTCTGAGCATGATATACAGCCGACAGATTGAATCTGCAGCAGAGGCTCTGAGTGATGCCTGCAACTAATGTGAATGGCATGTATTCTATGTGTGGAAGTTTATCCTGAGAACCAGAGGTATGTAAGATAAAGTAGTGATCATGGGGGCAGCCAGCTGTCTAGACGTTGTATCAGTTACCCTAATGAAGGTCACTACATTCATTCTCTCATGGCTGCCTAAAGGATACCTATCTTTTCAGAAACTTGTGACATGAGTTGAGTGGTGTTGAGACCACCACCAGCTAAAAACTTTGTTTTTATTTTTTATATATTATATCCAAATGAGCAGTGTTACAGAAATTTTAGAAATTTTGAGACTATCTACAGATTTGTACACCACAGAACTCCAGAAATGGAGGGGCACAGAACTCAGCAGGGTTCTCCTGTCTCTTTGATTTAGTGGTTATTAGGGCTCTCTGCACCATGATCCCCACTAATACAATTGACATGTCACTATAACATAGCTTTTTATTATGTGGAGATAAGGTAGCTTTTACTGGCATCTGAAATTGCCTTGTGCAGTCACTGGGGCCTAAACCTTAGCAGTGGCTTTTAGTTTCCTGCATATGAGTGACACTGGTACAGTTAGTAGCACCCACATTTTCACATTATGCAGCGTTGCAGATGGTTCCTCTTTATAGATGGCAGTATAAATTTGAAGAACAGTAACAAAGTGTCTGGTGGACTTTTTTACTGTTCAACAAATTCAAACTGCTAATAATTCTCATATGTAGTTCCATATCTCGGGTTACAGAATATTTCAGCCTGGCAGCTTACTAGAGATCATTGACTCCTTCCTAGCTAATCCAAGCACGCCATTGATGACTTGGTAGACTTTCCTTTTGTTTTGATTCTAAATAAAGGGAGCCATGAGCTTATTCGCTCTCATGTGTTGGGAATGTATGAGAGAACTGGGCTTATTGATCTATCCCATACTGATGTGCTGATGTAATACGTATACGGTTATTTCTCTTGTGAAACTTCCTGGACATGGTAGGCTAGGTTCACACCCATCCAACACCAATTTCTGTTTTATATGGTCGACTATACTTTCAAGTCCCACTGAAGAAACCTAAATGCTCACAAATATGCTAAACATTGTCTCTTTTAGACTAGCTCTGGCGGGTCCTGCTGTGGTATACGTTGGCATTCCATTCTCTTGGGCTGCCAAGCTATACCACAGAACTTTAATTGGATTGGTGTAAACCCAGCCTTTTATACTCATGCAGTGTTAATCAAACACAGATTTTAGGGAAACTGCAGTCTGGAAACACAAAAACCCCTCTGGTTATAGGTTCTAACAGGTTTGGGTTTATATTTCTGTGCTATGATCTTCCCATAGTTATAATCTGGCACCTGTTTCAGATAAAATACATTTTACTGTAAATGAATATTGTTTTATAGTTTTCATTTTATTTAGTAAAAACTGTTTCCTTCTGAACATGAACAAGCAAGCTCCCTGTTGTCATCCCGTCTGCTACTGAATTTGGCCTCAAATGAATCTCTTGTGTTCTCATGTCTATGGTTCACCTTCCAAGGTGGCGCATTTGATAATTAAAATCCTTGAAAACACAGCTGTCACTGGTGATTCTACCCCATGAGGATCAGTTGCAAGGTGTATATTCACTGATACAATTTTACTTTTTTCTTATTTTTACAGTTCGAAATCCTTCTTTGTGTTCAAGATGTAGACGATCCGGCTGTGGACGTATGTAAAAAACTACTAGGGAAATACCCCAATGTGGATGCCAATTTATTTATAGGTATGTTTTGCTGTGAGCTACTAATGTTTGCTTTGTTTTCATGTGGAAATTTTTTTTTTCTCAAGACTGTTCGGTCGACATTTTTTTTCTTCTGTATTTTTTTTCTTCTGTATTATGTATTCTTAAAGGAAATCGGTCACCAAATTTCTGTTCTCCTATCTGATGGCATGAAGTAGTGACAGATAATATCAGTATGTCACATGTCGGTATGCAGTCATTTTCATGAAATGAAGCTTTATCACTGTGAGCTTGGAGCTCTCATGAGCTGCAGGCTAACCTCGCCCTCCCTTCCCTACTTGTCAGTTGTCTCAGTGTTCTGATTTCACATGAGCGTAATACAGGTGCATTTTTGCACCCGAATTATGACTGCAAGTCCTGGCCTGACTGTCCATCCAATAGCATAATAGATCACTGTGATTCGGTACAAATCTGCTGAGCCGCAGTCTGGATGGGACTTGATTCTGTAATTTAGATGCACAAATGCACCTGTATTAAAGGGGTATTCCAGGATTTTTTTTTAATTGACTATGCTACTGGGGCTGTAAAGTTAGTGTAGTTCATAATATAGTGTCTGTACCTGTGTGAGATGGCTTTCTCACAATTCTTCTGTGATTTTCACTCCAATATTTATTTTTACCAGCATACAAAATGACTGTTGTCTCAGATTTTTCCCAGGTTGCAATGCGGCCGAGACTTGACTCACTAGTCAGCTGATAACAGGGAAGCCTGTCTGCTTCAATGGGTGGAGGGATCGCTTGGTGGGAGAGAGATCAATCTGCAACAGCTGTAGGTACCCTGTTTGAAAACCACACTGATTTTAATGGATACAGCTCATTTATGTTTCAATGGGTGGGGTGGCTGATGTTTAGGAGGGAGAAAGATGGAATTGTGGGATTTGTAGTCAAAAAAAGAAAAGTCAAACAGGAAATAGCAGTTCACAAAAAAGCTAGCCACAGTGTTAAGGTAATCTCATGACATAGCCATTTAGCCCCAAGACAAGCACAGATCCTTCCTAAGCATGCCCATTACTGTCTGCCAGGTATGTACTAAAATCATCTTATGGTGGATAACCCCTTTAAGCCTGTGTGAAAGCTGCCTAACTGTTTATGGGTAGGGTCACCGATCCGCATCGTAATTTACACTGCAGATCTGCTGATGACCTGATCCATAGTGTGCCTCCAGCTGTTGCCACCGCCACCATGGCAATCTGCCTCTCCGAGCAGCCCCACAGGGGCCTGCGAGATGCCGTGTGCATGTGCAGTGTACTCAGACATAGCGGCTGTTCCGCAATGTGCGAGTGCACTCGGCAACTTGAAGGCCCCTGTGCGGCTGCTTGGAATGGTGGATTGCCACTGTAAGCTGTCCAGGAGGCAGGGGGCGGCAGAAACAGCAGGAGGCACACTTAGGAAAATATGCTATGGATCTGTTACGTGTGACCCTACCCTGTAAGTTAGTGTTAAAAGCACATTACTGAGAGAGCTCCAGCATTGCCCTTGGTAAAGTATATTGGCAAGTGACAGACCGCCATTACCAGTCAATCATAAATTATTGGTTTTGACAGGTTTTCTTCACTATTTATTTATTTATTTTTTTGTGTTTTTCAAATGGCCCAAAATTACCATAAAAAACATTGGCATGCTCATCTATGCATATTTTCTGACAATTGCGTTTACATGCCTGAAAACATGTTTAGTTGAAGGCATTTGCCGTCTGTGTTTCACTTAGAACTCCAGCACAATGTCTAGGAAACACTGGTAAAAGTTTGGAGGTTCACTGGCTTTTCGGCAGTGGCAGGAAGAATCCTCTTCACTAGATATTCTATACTTCTACTAAGTAGGAATGGACAGGATGTGTAACAGAGGCTCTTTGTTCATAAATCACTCTCCTGTGCTTTGTAATCTAATACGCAACAAGCTGCAGCACTATAAAAGCAATTGCTGCAATGCTGTTAGTGCACAATATCTGATATCTGTATTCCAGGATTTCTTTATCTGTCTTTCCAGGAACAGCTCTTTGCGATGTGCTTTTCCATTTTTTTTCTTGGGCTTATAAATCCACGCATAATAGGGATGACTGACTTGGTGGCTCTGCAGTTTTATGCTTGTTTAGGAATAGTTACTTTCCACAAGAAAACAATATGTATTTGTTTTTGTGTTCTAACCTCTCACCCCACTCCTTTCCCAACTGCTAATAACCCTGAAAGGTAAAGCTGATGACAGCAGATCTACTTGGATCTTCTTGTAGTGTTTGCATTCTCAGAGAATCTGGCTTGCAAGACTCATGCTAACAGCTGAGCTCTGAAAAAACTGCTTAGCCTGAATCTGACTGCCTTTTCCTGCCAGTGATGAATATTTAATAGCACTCACTGCACCCTGCCATTCTTTCCGGTCAGTCTTGATATAAACCGGGGCATGCTAAAATATTTCACTATTAGATCAATGTTGCAGGTTAGGGACATAAGGTGGAGTACAGCACTATATGTCTGAATTTAGTGCTGCTAGAAGAAAACTTAAAGGAAATGTATCACCTAGTTTTTTTTTAATTTAGAATTCGTTTCCTATTTTATGATTGTAATTCTTTGAGTTTTTTGGTTATTATGGGGCAGCCATCTTGCCTGAGTTTAATAGCATTTAGTGATATGTTTCACAAGCAGAATTTTGGGCATTGGCAACAGTGAACAGGACCTGTCCCATTCAGATAAATTACTGGGCATTCTCTATGACCTTTTCAGAGGTCATTCTTGAGTGTGGTGTGATGCTGATCTCTGCTGTGAATGGTAGAGGGTCCAGTGTTGTCTATGCACTGGTGTCCCCTTTCAGTGTACTCTTTACTGTGATAAGAAGGGCACTGGGAAATAATCTATACAGAAGAAATATGACTAACATAAAAACTTGATTTAAACAATAGATAGTTTTCTGGTGAAACATTTCATTCAATACAGAAAACAGAATATTGTGGTCAGTCTGTGACGTGCAGTTGTAATACTGGCACAAAAATGAGCCAGTATTATGCTGATGTGGATCTGGGCTAAAACTTCATTGTTTCTCCAAGATGTACACAGTGTCAGGTTTAAAGAATAACTTGTTAAGTAAGTTGTCCCTTCAGAAACATTCCTGTCAATGTGTGGCCCCCTGGGGCGATCAGGTGATAGCCCTTCATCCTTCTCTTAGCACTACCAATTTTTGCATGAGGAAGCTGTGACCAGCCAGCATTTCACCTACAATCTTCTACAGGGAAAAGTACTGGCTCAGAGGTGAAGTCCCTATTGGGAAACCCCCTTCTGTTATGTAGATGTGTCCTAAAAAAATTTATGGACATGATTTATCTTGATGAGACAATCAATCCCTTGAAACCTACTTAAATATATATATATATTTTTTTCTCCTAGGTGGTAAAAAGGTTGGCATTAACCCCAAAATAAACAACCTAATGCCAGGATATGAACTTGCCAAATATGATCTCATATGGATTTGTGACAGTGGGATTAAAGGTATGTTGATCAAAATAAATGTCCTCAGACATTCTTCAGGGTTCTGCATGCTGAAAAAAAGGTTATGAAGTAATTTCCAGGGATCTCCATTTGTGTGAAAGAGAGTGGTTAATGTGTTAGCAACCAGGTCCCAAGATGCATTGTCTCCCTGGAGAGTGCTCAGATTGGCTGAAGTAGCCGCCATTATTGTTTATTTAAAGCTTTGCTTTTTTATGTAGTCACTTGAGGTCCCTGTAGAAGAAATTCTGGCTCTGCTGCACATTCACAAGTTTTATGAGACCAGCGGGACTTGATGAGATCTGTTTATCCTTCCATATCCTGCTACTGTATAATGTTGCTTCTGTTATTCTCTAAAAACAAAACATTTTGTTGGGAATGTCAATGGTAAGCGACTGCTGTGGCCTCCTTTTTAGTTTGAGACCTGTCAGAAAGGAAGAAACACTTAAAGGACATGTCCGGTGCTCACTTTTCTTATTGTATCCGTTCCGGGCTGCAAAAAGAAAAAATAAGCTTTCTCTTACCTGCATACGCTCCCTCGGTGCTCCGGTACAGGCGTTCGGTCCCCGGGCTGTATTCTTCTTACTTCCTGTTAGCCCGGCACGTCACACGAAGCTTCAACCTATCACTGGCCGAGGCGGGACATCGCTGTGGCCGGTGATAGGTTGAAGCTCCGTGCGACGTGCCGGGCTAACAGGAAGTAAGAAGAATACAGCCCGGGGACCGAACATCTGTACTGAAGCATCGGGGGAGCCTAGGCAGGTAAGAGAAAATTTGTTTTCTTTTATTTTTCAGCCCGGAACGGAGAAAATAAGAAAAGTGAGCACCGGACATCTCCTTTAAATGGGCACTGTCATGAAAAATAATTTTTGATATGTTGTAGTACTCAAGTACTACAACATATCTCTAATATACTTTTATTTAAAAAAATGCTTTTAAAACATTTTAAAAGCAATTTGAAATTCGGCCACTAGGGGGCGCCCTCCTAGTGGCCGAATGCAGTGCAGAGTGACGTCACAGCAAAATTCCGACTGATTCCGGCAGGGCATCAGTCGAAATTTTGCGCAGGCGCAGTAACAGCCAGGGCTCCGCATCGGCTGACGGCCCTGCTGCAAGGTGCGGGCGGCGCGGGGGGTTGGCTGCTACAGCAAGGTGCGGGGAGTGCTGCTCTAAGGTACGGGGGGGATGGGGGGCGCTGCTGCAAGGTGCGGGGGGATGGGGGGCGCTGCTGCAAGGTGCGGGGGGATGGGGGGCGCTGCTGCAAGGTGCGGGGGGATGGGGGGCGCTGCTGCAAGGTGCGGGGGGATGGGGGGCGCTGCTGCAAGGTGCGGGGGGATGGGGGGCGCTGCTGCAAGGTGCGGGGGGATGGGGGGCGCTGCTGCAAGGTACGAGCGGGATGGGGGGCGCTGCTGCAAGGTACGGGGGAGGATGGGGGGTGCTGCTGCAAGGTACGGGGGGGGGGGATGGGGGGTGCTGCTGCAAGGTACGGGGGGGGGGGATGGGGGTTGTTTGGGGTTACTTACCGAGCGGCAGGAAGAGTCTCTCCCGCATCCGTCCCTCCCGCATCGGCTCCTGGCTCACTCCTTCCCCCATGAAACTCCTGTCCTGGGTGCCTCCAGTTGTTTTACCACTACAACTCCCAGCATGCCCTGACAGCCAATAGATGTCAGGGCATGCTGGGAGTTGTAGTGGTGAAACAGCTGGAGGCACCCTGTTGGGAGAACTAAGGGCGGAAGTCCCCCCCCCCCCCAGCAGGCATCAGTGACGTGGTGCCTGCTGGGGAAGTCTGCCTGGTAGTGAGCACACTACCAGGCAGACTAAATGCCATTTTAAAAATAGTAAAAAAAATAAATAAAGGCAGGGAGGGTGTTAGGAATAGAAGGGCAATAGGCAGGGACAGAAGAAAAAAAATCATGATGGTGGGAGCTACCCTTTAAATAAGAGTGCTCAAATATGACCAGTGCACAATAATCGTGTACAAAAATTAACGGCAAACTATATTCATAAGAGAAGAGGGCTGCCTTCATCTACCTGGATTAGGACATGTAAAAGGGGTACTCCGGTGAAAACCTTTTTTCTTTTAAATCAACTGGTGGCAGAAAGTTAAACATATTTGTAAATTACTTCTATTAAAAAATCTTAATCCTTCCTGTACTTATTATCTGCTGAATATTACAGAGGAAATAATTTTCCTTTTGGAATGCTCTCTGATGGCATCACGAGCACAGTTCTCTCTGCTGACGTTATAATAATAATAATAACGCTTTATTTATTGTTGTCCTTAGTGGGATTTAAACCCAAGTTCCCAGCGCTGAAAGACAGCAGAGCTAACCACTGAGCCACCATGCTGCCCTTAGCATACATCTGCTATGCATGGTTGCTAAAATGGACAGAGATGTCAGCAGCGAGCACTGTGTTCATGATGTCATCAGTGTTCCAAAAATAAAGGAATTTCCTCTGTAGCATTCAGCAGCTATTAAGTACTGGAAGGATTAAGATTTTTTAATAGAAGTAATTTACAAATATGTTTAACTTTCTGCCATCAGTTGATTTAAAAGAAAAAAGGCTTTCACCGGAGTACCCCTTTAACCTGTTCTTGATCTGCTATTTGCATACCTGAGGTATAAAACATAAATGCCCTTATGGTACATACAGGGGAAAGTATGGGTTTACATCTATTTTTCACTTCACCTGTCCACTTCTGTATTTTCCAAGCCATAGAATTTTGTTTGACATTTGAGGGAAATTTGACAGTAAATGTTTGGGATTTTTTTTTTTTTTTTAACTTCCTCTTGTGCTTCTTATGATTGTAACA
The DNA here is from genome assembly GCF_029499605.1 of Hyla sarda. Lineage (NCBI taxonomy): Eukaryota > Metazoa > Chordata > Amphibia > Anura > Hylidae > Hyla > Hyla sarda. Next base: position 318,363,489 of record NC_079189.1, on the reverse strand, counting down.
GCTCAAGGCTGTTGATCACAGTGAGACTTCTATTAGAGACATTTCCTTCACTTTGCCATCTCGCCATAATCTAGTGGCTGCCCTTGTTTGGTTTTACGGTTGTTTTATTAGTCTTTTGTTTTCAAACTTCTTTTGTTATATAACTAAGTGGTGGTTGGAAACACACCCAAGTGATTGTCAAAGGTGCAGAAAATCCCTTTCCAAATGTAGTTTTTTTTATTTTTTTCTGCTGTGGAGACCCCAGATGACCAGCTGTTATTGCCAGGTAGCTGCTGGTGCTGGCATAATTCCTTCCCTGGCAGAATTATTGTGATACACTAATGGATTCTCCTATTACCTCCTGTTTCCTGAGTTACATTTTATTTATTTTATTAATGTTATTTATGTTTTTAATGTTCCAGTGAAACCAGACACCCTAACAGACATGGCAAATCAAATGACAGAAAAAGTTGGCTTGGTCCATGGGCTTCCTTATGTGGCAGACAGGCAAGGGTTTGCTGCTACTCTAGAGCAGGTAAGCTGCATTCAGAGGATGTGATCATCTCTAAGCTATTCGCTCAGGGAAGATGAGCAAGTTATTTAAGCGGTGACCTATTTGGGTGTTGTTACTGGAAGGACACATTCCAAGAGCAGACAAGTTTATTTTCCTTCTCTTTACACAATGATGTAATGTAATGCAAATATGACCATGTGCTGGAATTCAGGATGGTGCACCTGTTCAGGTCACAAGTGTTGTTTTTGATTTTTTTTTTTTCTTTTTTTGTGTATGTGGTGGGTGTTTTTTTTCATTTATTTTTATTTGGAGGGGTGGGGGAGGGGGTGGGGGGCGCGTTTACTGACAATCTTATGGGCATTGATCCGGCTCTGATCAATACTTTAATATTCAGAACTAGTACCCTCAAGTTTTTTATTTTGGTCAATATTTAGCTAAAACAAGAATTGGGCAAAGAAAAACCTATAATGCAAATATTTGCATCTTTTTCTGTGTTTTGGATCCACTCCTGGATTTCTTTGAAAATACTCATCCTGCCTTTTGGTATATATGATTAGGAATTGAATCAGAAAAAAAATAACTTGCTTATTCTCCATGGCCTTGCATTCTCAACAGCACTGTCATTGCATTGTAGTACAATCCACCTAATGCTTTGTGGGTCCATTGTTCTACCCAGCTGAAGGTATGTGCTCCTTGACACAGCAGGGTTGGTGACCTAGTTCAGGTAGCATTTTTTTAAAGACATACCTTCATGGCTACCTCGAGCCTGTTTAACAACTTAATGGCTCATGTTTCACTTGTCTCTTTTTACCTTGTCAGTGATGGAAAGAGAATATATATATATTTTTTTTCTTTCTATGTTTCCTGGAGGCATGATTCACCATAAATAATAGACCTGTTAGTGGAGTGGTTCCCTTTACAGACAGGAGCATTCAGATAATAGACCATGTAAAACACAGGGTTATTTAGACACCCCATCATATCCACAGATTGTGTATGCAGGCTATTGTGAATAGATCCAGTATGTTGCTGATAGATTACAAGGAAAGTGAATTTCATTTAGTGCAGTCTACTCTTTTACACTGTGTTAAATAAATATATATATATATATATATATATATACACATACACATACACATACACATACACATACACATACACATACACACACACACACACACACACGCACGCTGCAAAAAAAAAATTAAGGGGACACTTAAAGGGGTACGCCGACCCTAGACATCTTATCCAATATCCAAAAGGAAAGTGGATAAGATGTCTGATCCGGGGGGGGGGGGGGGGGTACCGCTGCTGGGGACCCCTGGGATCTCGGCCCTCTGTCATTACTGCACAGAGCAAACTTGCTCTGTGCTTAATGACGAGCGATACAGGGGCCGGAGCATAGTGATGTAACGGCTCCGCCCCTCATGACGTCCGTCACGCCCCCTCCCATAGACCCTTATTAAGTGGGTGGGCTGTGACCGAATGAGGGGGCGGAGCCGTGACGTCACGATGCTTCGGCCCCTGTATCGCCCGTCATTACACACAGAGTGAGTTTGCTCTGTGCAGTAATGACAGAGGGGTGCAGCCGAGATCCTGGGGGTCCCAAGCAGCGGGACCCCCGTGATCAAACATCTTATCCCCTATCTTTTGGATAGTGGATAAGATGTCTAGGGGCAGAGTACCCCTTTAAACAATACAATGTAACTCCAAGTCAATCGCACTCCTGTGAAATCACACTGTCCACTCAGGAAGCAACACTGATTGACAATCAATTTCACATGCTGTTGTGCAAATGGAACAGACAACAGGTGGAAATTATAGGCAATTAGAAAGACACCCCTAATAAAGGGGTGGTTCACCGTTGGTCACCACAGACCACTTCTCAGTTCCTATGCTTCCTGGCTGATGTTTTGGTTACTTTTGAATGCTGGCGGGGCTTTCACTCTAGTGGTAGCATGAGACGGAGTCTACAACCCACACAAGTGGCTCAGGTAGTGCAGCTCATCCTGGATGCGAGCTGTGTCAAGAAGGTTTGCAGCAGCAGGACCACTACCTCCACCTTTGTACAAGGAGGAGCACTGCCAGAGCCCTACAAAATGACCTCCAGCAGGCCACAAATGTGTATGTGTCCACTCAAATGGTCAGAAACAGGCTCCCTGAGGGTGGTATGAGGGCCAGATGTCCACAGGTGGGGGTTGTGCTTACATCCCAACACCGTGAAGGACGTTTGCCATTTGCCAGAAAGAACCAAGATTTTCAAATTCGCCACTGGTGCCCGGGGCTCTTCACAGATGAAAGCAGGTTCACACTGAGCAGATGTGACAGACATGACAGAGTTTGGAGACACCATGGAGAACGTTCTGCTGCCTGCAACATCCTCCAGCATGACTGGTTTGTCAGTGGGTCAGTAACTGTGTGGGGTGGCATTTCTTTGGGGCCGCACAGCCCTCCATGTGCTTGCCAGAGGTAGCCTGACTGCCATTAGGTACAGAGATGAGATCTTCAAACCCCTTGTGAGACCATATGCTGGAGCGGTTAGCCCTGGGTTCCTCCTAATGCAAGTCAATGCTAGACCTCCTGTGGCTGGAGTGCGTCAACAGTTCCTGCAAGACGAAGGCATTGATGCTATTGACTGGCCCGCCCGTTCCCCAGACCTGAATCTGATTGAGTAAATCTGGGACATCATGTCTTGCTCCATCTACCAATGCCACGTTGCACTACAGACTGTCCAGGAGTTGGCAGATGTTTTAGTCCAGGTCTGGGATGACATCCCTCAGGAGACCATCTGCCACCTCATCAGGAGCATGCCCAGGTGTTGTAGGGAGGTCATAGGGGCACGTGGAGGCCACGCATACTACTGAGCCTTATTTTCACTTCTTTTAAGGACATTACATCAAAGTTGGATCAGCCTGTAGTGTGGTTTTGAGTGTGACTCCATATCCAGACCTCCGTGGGTTGATAAATTTGATTTCCATTGATAATTTTTGTGTGATTTTGTTAGCACATTCAACTATGTAAAGACGAAAGTATTTCATACGATTAGCTCATTCATTTAGATCTAGGATGTGTTCTCTTAGTGTGTTCATTTTTTATTTTTTTTGAGCAGTGTTTATGTGTGTATGTATGTATGTATGTATGTATATATTATTATTATTATTATTATTTTAATATTTATTAGAAAATGGTCATTTTCTATTGTAGAATCTTGAAGTCTTGTTTTGTATGTTTATTTTACCCAGGTGGGGAGTTGCACAACATGTGTTAGCTCTCTGTGTTGATGTTTACTCATTGTGGTTCTCTCTGCAGAATTAAGAGTGCCATATAAGGTTTTGTTCACACCTTTCAGGCAGGGGATCAGTTCTTTGCAGTTGCATGCAAAGTTTCTATAGCAATGTAAAGGGAGCAGACAGCAACCACCTATAGATGTGAAATAAATTAAGTATTGCAGTGCAGTTTTGTAAATTAGTAAGTTCCTTATTATAATAATTGTTTAATAATAACATTATGACAGCAGGTGTTTCTCTAATATAATGTAACAGTCTCTTCCTTATTGTTTAGGTTTATTTTGGAACTTCCCATCCGCGGTCATACCTTTCTGCCAATGTTACTGGTTTCAAGTGTGTTACAGGGATGTCATGTTTAATGAGGAAAGAGATTCTTGACCAGGCTGGTGGGCTTATTGCATTTGCACAGTATATAGCTGAAGATTATTTCATGGCCAAGGCGATAGCAGATCGGTAAGTTGTGGGCAGTTTAAATTTTAAAGAAAGGCAAAACCTAGAAAGCGTTATTGGATACAATTACTCCATAAAGACAGGAAAAACGGAGCACTCGCCACTTTGTAGTTGCAGACAGGTACCTCTTTATTTTTCACATGTGTTCAGCGAGATGATGTGCGGGAGGTTCTAAGGAGATCACACGGGGCCCGTGTGATCTCCTTAGAACCCCCCGCACATGATCTCGTCCTCCTTCCCTATTTTCATGTTCTGTCGCTGAACACGTGAAAAATAGAGGTACCTGTCTGCAACTACAAAGTGGCGAGTGCTCCGTTTTTCCTGTCTTTATGGAGTCATTGCATAATTCCTGTCTTATGTACGAGTAGCACCACCCCCAATCAGACACGTTACCTGAAGCGCAGAGTGAAGGTTTTGAATTTTTGAACCTGTCTGAACTGTTTCATAGTGGTTGTGCCAGGAAGCTTTCTTTTTCTTTAAGAGGATAGATTATTGTATACATTTGCCTCCAGCTTTGTACTTTTTATGGTGCAAGCAATTATTCATTCATAGGTCTTTATTAAAAATGTTCTAATGATTCTAACAGGGTGCGGCGGGGAAGATCACGGGGGTCCCCAGTGGCGGGACCCCCGCGATCAGGCATCTTATCCCCTATCCTTTGGATAGGGGATAAGATGTCTTAGTGCCGGAGTACCCCTTTAAAGGGGTACCCAATGGAAAACCTTTTTTTTTTTTTTTCTCAAATCAACTGGTGCCAGATTTGTAAATTACTTCTATTTAAAAATATTAATACTTCCAGTACATATCAGCTGCTGTATCCTCCACAGGAAGTTGTATTTGTTTCAGGAATTCTTTTCAGTCTGACCACAGTGCTCTCTGCTGACACCTCTGTCCATGTCAGGAACTGTACAGAGCAGGAGCAAATCCCCCATAGCAAACCTATCCTGCTATGGAAAGTTCTGGACAGGGACAGATGTGTCAGCAGAGAGCACTGTGGTGTCAGACAGAAAATAAATTCAAAAAGAAAATAATTTCATTGGAGCACACTGCAGCTGATAAGTACTGTAAGTATTAAGATTTTTTAATAGAAGTAATTTACAAATCTGTTTAACTTTCTGGCACCAGTTGATTTAAAAAAAAAAAAGCTGGCCATACATGTTAGTTCATCTATTACACATCTCACCCGATTGCCCCATACTGAGTTTTTAATCGTAAGAGGGGTAAGAACAAAACAACTAGGACGTTTACCTCCAACATATCTTTCTCTCCCAACATCTGTTGTCATGGGGAGAGTCAGGGTCTATTCACACGTGCAGGATTTCAAGCTGTGTTCAGTCATTCAGTTTACATTGAAATCTGCAGCAGAAAATCCTTCATATCAAATCTGCGCGGAATACTATATGTGTGAATAGACCATCAGAAAGCCTAATCCCCAAGGAACAGGCTTGTATTGCAAAGAATAGTTAACTATGCTTTATAGTACAATTAGTGTCCCAGGGCTCCGACATATTCCTCATATATATATATATATATATATATATATATATATATATATATATATTATATATATATAATATATATATATACAAGAATGACCGTATATTCACATATGTTTACCCATTTAAAAACGAAATGGCTCTGTTGGCGTGTATGCCAACACATTTACCTCACATATATGCTGAATGTGCACCAGAGATATAGGCCCAGATTTATCAAACTCTGAGAGAGGGAAAAAAAAGTGATTTTTCTACAGCAACCAATCAAAGCTCAGCTAACGAGCTCTAGTAAAGTGAAAGCTGAACTGTGATTGGTTAATGTTGGAAAATCACTATTTTTTTTTTCTCACATAGTTTGATAAATCTGGGCCATAGTGTATATTTAGTCTTCTCTATAGACGGCTCCAGTGTTAATACAAAGCATGCAGAAATTGTCTTGTCCCAACAGATGTTGCAGTAGCCAATATATTGGACACCCCAAACAATAGACCAGCTGATCAAAGAAAACCCCTTTAAACTCTTATTTTTATATATAACCACTTTTCTCCATGTTTGTTGGTTTAATAGTTTCAATTATTTTTATCTTTTTCCTTTTTTGTTTAGGGGTTGGAAATTTGCTATGGCTACCCAAGTTGCAATGCAAAATTCTGGTTGTTACTCTATATCTCAGTTTCAGTCTAGAATGATAAGGTATGTCTAGATACTTTAGTATTCCAAAGTAGTTACATATACTAAACCAGTTACCAGTGTTGAGCAGACCTCTAAATGCAGAATTGATAGTCTGTTGTAAAGTGTTCTAAGCCATTACTTGGATAGACAATAGAATGGGGAAAATGTATCTGAAGTGTCCAAAAAAAGGGCCATTGGTGCCCATAGCAGCTCAACTTTCATTTTATCTGAGCACTTTTAAAATAAAAAGCTGTTTTATGATTGGTTGCTATGGGAAACACATGTTTTCTCGTTCAAAATCATTCCGTGATCTGAACTTAACCGGTTCTGGATGCAGGGTGTACCTGTTGTCATGTTTGAACTGGTGTTTGAAACATTCTCATAAGCTGAGCACGCTTCAAACCCGGTGGGTCCCGACTGCTATCAGCAGCCAGTACCCAGAGTTAATGCCAGGAGCCACCGATCGGGAAGATGCCAGGCTTTAATCCTTTAGACGCTGCAGTTAACTTTAAAAATGAAAGTAAAATGATCCCGGCAGCTAAGCAGAGCTGATAAAGACCATTGTGATGAAATCCCTGCCTCCTCGCTGTCTGATCGGTGATCCTCTGCTGCCTCCACAGGCTGGAGAAGCAGAGCACTGATAACACTGCTCAATGCTTAGCCTAAGCTCAGCATTGAACAGTATATGCAATCGCAAAAAAAAGTAAAATGTAAAAAGATAATAAATGTGAATAAGCACCTCCCCTAACAAAAGTTCGAATCGCCCCCATTTTCCCATTTTTTAAAATAAAATAATGTAATCAAAAATAAACATATGTGGTATTGCCACATACGTAAGTGTCCGAACTATTAAAATATAAGGTTAGTTAAACCGCACGGTCAATTGCGTACACGTAAAAAAATACCAAAGTCCAAAATTGCCCATATTTGATCACTTCATATACCATTAATGTATAAAAAAAAGTGATCAAAAAGTCCCATAAAAACAGAAATGTTACTGATAAAAAGTACAGACCTCGGTGCAAAAAATTAGCCTCGTATAGCCCCGTATACTGAAAAATTAAAAAGTTATAGAGGTCAGAAGATGACCATTTCAAACATACAAATGTTGGTGCATGTAGTTATAATTCTTTTGACCCCTTAAGGACGCAGCCCATTTGGGCCTTTAGGACGCAGACAATTTCATTTTTACGTTTTCGTTTTTTCCTCCTCGCCTTCAAAAAATCATAACTTTTTTTTATATTTTCCTCCACAGACTAGTATGAGGGCTTGTTTTTTGTGCGACCAGTTGTCCGTTGTAATGCCATCACTCATTTTACCATAAAATGTATGGCGCAACCAAAAAAATACTATTTGTGTGGTGCAATTAAAAAGATTTTGGAAGGTTTAGTTTTAACGCCGTACCGTTTACAGTAAAAATGACATGTGTTCTTTATTCTTTGGGTCAATACGATTAAAATGATACCCATGATATCATTAACATTTTATTTTAATAGTTCAGATATTTACGCACGCGGCGATACCAAATATGTATATAAAAAAAATTTTTTAAACTTTTTGGGGTGAAAATGGGACAATTTACGTTTTTATTGGGGGAGGGGGTTTTTCACTTTTTTTTTTTTTTTACTTTTATACCTATACACAATATAGAATCACTCGATTGCTAATACTGTTCAGTGCTATGTATAGGACATAGCACTGATCAGCATTATCGGTCATCTTCTGCTCTGGTCTGCGGGAAGGCAGATCAGAGCAGAAGACGCCGGGAAGGCAACGGAGCCAGGTGAGGGGACCTCCGTCTGCCGTGCTGGATGATCGGATCACCGCGGCAGCGCTGCGGGCGATCCGATCATCCATTTTAGTGACCGCGATACTGCAGATGTGGTGATCTGCGGGATCGCGGATGTTGGCCATTACAGGCGGGTCCCTGGCTTCGATCAGCAGCCGGGACCTGCCGCGCATGATCCGGGCATTGCTCCGATGCTCACGGTTATGCTTAGGACGTAAATGTACGTTCTGGTGCTTTAAGTACCACCTCACCAGGACGTACATTTACGTCCTGCGTTGTTAAGGGGTTAAAGTAGTAAAATAAAATAAAACCTACATAAATTGGGTATCCTTGTAACCGTATGGACCTACAGAATAAAGATGAGGTGTCCTTTTTACCAAAAAGTGCACTGCGTAGAAACGGAAGCTCCCAAAACTTATAAAATGGCAGTTTTTATTTTTTACCACACAAATAAGTGTTAGTTTTTTCGCCGCAGATTGCTATAAAAATAGTGATGTCATTACAAAGTATGATTGGTGACGCAAAAAACAAGCACTTATAAAGGTCTGTAGGTGCAAAATTGAGAGTTTTCATTTTCAGGAAGGTGAGGAGGAAAAAAGGAAAGTGCAAAAACGGAAAACCTGAGTCATTAAGGCCAAAATAGGCTGCGTCCTCAAATGGTTTAAAGGGGTACTCCGGTAGAATATTTTTATTTTTATTTTTTTAAATCAACTGGTGCCAGAAAAATAAAAATTTGTAAATTACTTCTAGTAAAAAATCTTTACCCTTCCAGTACTTATTAGCAGCTGTATGCTGCAGAGGAAATTATTTTCTTTTTGAATTTCTTTTTTGTCTTGTCCACAGTGCTCTCTGCTGACACCTCTGTCTGTGTCAGGAACTGTCCAGAGCAAGAGAAAAGCCCCATAGCAAACCTATCCTGCTCTGGACAGTTCCTGACACAGACAGAGGTGTCAGCAGAGAGCACTGTGGACAAGACAAAAAAGAAAATAATTTCCTCTGTAGCATACAGCTGATAAGTACTGAAAGAATAAATATTTTTAAATAGAAGTAATTTACAAATCTGAATTCGGGTAGAAAACAGACATGGTGCACATCTACAATCTTGTATAATGATCTGATTGCTTCTCAGCATAATATCAAAAACTAACAGGTTGTTAGTATACATTTTTGATCAAAAAGTACAAGCCCACTCACCACGTCAAGGCCACCTATTTAGAGTGGGTCCCTAACGTCCCTAGCATAAAATGACGCAGCACTGGGCGGCGACCACCACCGCCGCGACACCAATGCCCACAGGGGGGGAAACGACCCACTGGCAGAGCGGCCCCAATGCCACTCAAACCAGTCTATGGGTCGCACCTCCCCGCAGACACGGCGCCACGGCAGCAACGGACGCCGCACAGCACCACACCAGTGTGAACAAGGTGTAACAGCACACTTACCATGCTCTCCCAGTCAGACTGGGAGGCTGCTAGGGAAGAAATGGCCCTTGTGTAGCTAACTACTACTTATATAGGGTTGGGCTGAGGGGGGGGAGAAAGAGTGCAGACACAAGTTAAAAAAAGAGGGGATAGAAATCACAGTGTGAATTCGGGTAGAAAACAGACATGGTGCACATCTTCAATCTTGTATAATGATCTGATTGCTACTCAGCATAATATCATATATAAGGGCCATTTCTTTCCTAGCAGCCTCCCAGTCTGACTGGGAGAGCATGGTAAGTGAGCTATTACACCTTGTTCACACTGGTGTGGTGCTGTGCGGCGTCCGTTGCTGCCGTGTCTGCGGGGAGGTGCGACCTATAGACTGGTTTGAGTGGCATTGGGGTTGCTCTGCCAGTGGGTCGTTTCCTCTCCGTGGGCACTGGTGTCGCGGCGGTGGTGGTCGCCGCCCAGTGCTACGCCATTTTATGCTAGGGACGTTAGGGACCCACTCTAAATAGGTGGCCTTGACGTGGCGAGTGGGCTTGTACTTTTTGATCAAAAATGTATACTAACAACCTGTTCGTTTTTGATATTATGCTGAGAAGCAATCGGATCATTATACAAGATTGTAGATGTGCACCATGTCTGTTTTCTACCCAAATTCATTAATTTACAAATCTGTTTTAACTTTCTGGCACCAGTTAAAAAAAAAAAAAAAGTTTTCCGCCAGAGTACCCCTTTTAAGGAGCTATCCATAAAAAAAGTGTCCCCTATCCACAGCGTCTGATCATGGAGGGTCTCAAAAGGGTCTAGTGTGAATAGCACACAGAAAAAGAGCAATGCGGTATTCAAATTTAAAATGGCATTTCTAAACGTATCTGATTTTCAATACATGATTGCTGCATTCTTCTAAACCAATGTGTTGTACGTAGTTTTTTTTATGATCCAAAGAATAAAAGTGAGAAGAACTTATTTGTTTTATTTCTTGCAGATGGACTAAGCTTAGGATCAATATGGTACCTGCCACAATCGTGTGTGAACCTATCTCTGAATGTTTTGTGTCAAGTTTAATAATCGGCTGGGCCGCACACCACATCTTCCGATGGGACATTATGGTGTTCTTTATGTGTCACTGTTTGGCTTGGTTCATATTTGATTATATTCAGCTCAGGGGTGTACAGGTATGTTCTGTGTTGTGTTTTTTTGTTTTTTTTATATTTGTTGTGTTTTCAGTGAGTTTTGTTATCATTGATCAGAGGTAACATTACAACCTTGAATAGGTCAAGTGAATAACATGGATTTTATTCACAGTGGCATCTATAAAGGGATGGGATATATGGGCAGCAAGTGAACAGTCACTACACAAAAAAGCAATGTGTGATTCGATGTAAAGAACAGGTCCATGTATCCAGAATTAGATGTAGTATAGTAATCAGGTGTTACTGTATCAATCCAATCAAACAAAATCCCACTAAAACAGGGGGGTCCTTCACTAGGGGCTTTATCTGTCTGGTGACATCAACACGTTTCTGATGTTTGAAACATACTTAATCATGACTAATGTGTTCCGAACGCCAGAAACTTATTTACGTCACCAGGGTAAATGTTCCTGTGGTTGTACCAGTTTGTGAAATAAAGCCCCTTATGACGCATCCTTCGTTTTGGCTGGATTTTGTTCAAATGGATTGACTAAAAGCTGAGATCTGGTTTGATCTGGGCAGTTCTATGTATTGTTACTGCATCAATACCTCTTCCCCAGACCTGTGCACAGATGTGGTTTGCTTAAGCTGAGGGAATAATGTTTTTGTTTTGTTTTTTTGTCTCCACCAGGGTGGGCCTCTTCCTTTTTCAAAACTGGACTATGCAGTTGCATGGTTCATCAGAGAGTCTATGACGATATATATCTTTTTATCTGCCCTGTGGGACCCCACCATCAGCTGGAGGACAGGAAGATATAGATTACGATGTGGAGGCACGGCAGAAGAAATCCTAGATGTATAGTTTTGGACTTTTGTATATAAAAGAAAAAAAGAAAGAAAAAAAAAAAGTATTATAAATTATGTTTATACGAATGCTTTTAAAGAAACTACCTTTTGAATAGTTTTTACATATGTTTTGCTCTCTGATCCTTAATTTATTTTGCATGGCACTTGTATCTGTGAAGATGAGATGTTTGTGATCTGGGCCATATAGGGGCTTTTTTGGGGTGATCAAAACTGAATGAATATAAGTGCTCTGCAGTAAATGGCATCTAAGGCAGAAAGTGAATGGTGCCTTTTATAGTGACACGAAGACACACGTGGCGAAGGATTATTTTTTTCTGCTTTCCAAGGAACATTAATGACAAAGCATCTGAGCCCTAACCTGCGAATATCTGCAAAGTTGAAAGATTCCACATGCCGATTCACTCCTCCTTCAATGAAACATGCCTCTTTTTATGGACAAATTATCGGCTACCTCTTCAGATAACAGTTGTGAAACCGTCAGTATATGAATGGTAATGTCAAAAATGCATTAGCAAAAACATGTACTCATTGATTTTACAGATCGGAGGCTGCCATGTTTGATTGAGAAACATTTTTTTGAGAAAGCAAACTATAAAATCAATGGGAACCAGTGACCCTGTATCATAAAGCTTTTTATGATCGATGAAATCATATCTTCCCTGAGACTTGATAGTTTGCATTCTTGGACATATTGGCTTTGATTACAAAGTGATTGTTTACACTGTGACTAGTAAATTTAAATATGGTAGAGATCAGGAAGTGCAAAGCTGGGTTCACATACTGTTATTGTGTCGCAATTTTTTAACTGGAAAATGGGTAAAGGAGCTGAAGTCTAATTTCTTCTTGTGTTTTACTTTACTCTTCGGGACATCTTGATCTTGTCCTTATCTCCCCAAAACAGCTCCACAATTTCAGTATGTATACCCAACCTTAGAAAGGTTGGTTTGTGTCTTCCTAGCTGTTACGGCACTTAACCAAAAGTAGACTGTTTGATTGCTCCTTGTGGCTTGCCATGCTCTTGAAGGCCATTGCTCAATAATATTTCCCATTTGGGAATCTTGCTAATCTCAATGCTGTATCTAGCCTTAGCCTTTAACTCCAGACTTCCTCCTGGTGAGGTGACTTTGTTTCCTTATTGGTTATTTTTTTTTATACTTTATTATTGCCTAGCTGTTCTGCTTGTTTCTCTTTATACATATGAAAAAATGCAGTTTAGTAATTCACGCATTGAAACTATTTTCTTACTCCACATAAAATTACTAAAACAAGTCGTTTTGTGACCTGTATATAGTAACTTTTTAATGCATGTATAATATTCAAAATGAAAATCACAGTAAATATTGTAAATATATATTTAAACATGTACAAAACAAAGTGAGGATGTATTTGCCGTAACTGAAAAGTTGTAAACAGGCTTAATTTATTAGCTCTCAAACATGTCTACTGTTGGGTTGTCTGCTTTATACAGTTGGATTTTTGTTTTGTTTTTTTTAATCTACGCTCGTGTTACAATGTGAAAAGATGTAAATGCATGCTGTATATTATTCCTTGCTACTGTAACTGTTTGTACTTGGATGTTTCCAGCAGTTATGTCTGATCTCCTGTATAGCTCTGGTGAACTGGGCATATTATGGTTGTGTATACGCTCTCGAAAGAAGTGAGCAGGAAATGCATAAGCCTTTAATCTGTGTACATATACATACGTCTTGTTATGTCACCCCCATCTTGCTCCACGCTATCGACACACTGGCTAGTAGGAAGGTCTCACTCTTGCTAACATTTTTACCCATTTGTTAAAGCAATAATTACCTCTTCTAGTGTTTGTATGGGCACTTACCTTTGCCTTGCTGAGCCTAAAGATAATATATATATATATATATATATATATATATATATTATGTAAAATATTTGTGTATATGTGTATGTATGTATATATATATATATATATATATATATATATATATATATATATATATATATATATATATATATATATTTTATGAAAGTATGTGTGTATATATATATATATATATATATATATATATATATATATATATATATATATATATAATATAAATTGCCCAAGTGTTCCTTCCCCTGTAACTAGTCTTTGAATGAAACCATCCAAGCCAGCTTAATATTTTGCCTTATGACATCATGATTTTTGGTTTGAAGGGCATCTGTTTGGTGGGGTGAGGCTTTTGTTGCATGTTCGCTTTCTTTACATGAATCGGGGATGTGGTGCCCTGATGAAATGGCACATTGCAAGCCAGTCTAGTTGTGACCCACATGAGCTGTTCATAAATTGCTTCTTTGTTTATATATTTTGTACGTTTTTGTTTTTTTAAAAACATGTATGTATAGTGAAGTTTGGTTGATGCCATCCATTACGCTGCTATCCCCATCATACACTGTACTATCTGGAAGCTTTTTGGTGTATGCAGTGTATTTACAATATGAAGGCTGGACAGACTTATAGGTTATTTTTATGTTTTCTAGGTATAACCATGATATTTTGCACTTCTCTTACATCTGCTTATGAAGGCAGAAAGAAAAATGACGCTTCTCTGAAGCGCACAGTTGAAGCTTCTATTTTGTGTTGGAAATTTTTAGCTTTCAGCACTCTTGAAAGTATCACAAGAAGAATTTTTGAATTCCAAATACTGTGTATAATTTAAAAGTGGTCTTAGTAGATGCAAATGAGGAAATGTGTAGAATATTTTCAGTGTTTATTTAAAATAATTGTTTCTTGTTGGTTGTTAAAAAAAAAAAAATTGAAGAAAAAGAGAATAAACTTTCACAATCAAAAGATGAAACGTGTGGTATCTGGTCATTTGGTCTTCGGCTGATAGCAGTCGCCCGGAATTACTTCCAGTAAATGTAATATTATTCTGAAGTTACTTACAAATTACCATGAGCAATCATACTGACTCTTCTACCACAGGAACATTTTGGTTTTAGTTTGTTCCTTCCATTAAAGGAAATGACAATTTCCTGTTATTGGGGTATTATCAAGCATTACTGAACATACATTATTACTGATTGGGGGGGAAAAATGTAATTTTTGTGTTTAGCTTTACAGATCTGACATCTATTTTTAATTCAAGTTGAATGTGATTTTATATAGGGCCATATGGACATCAGCATCTTCTCTGGTAGGTAATGAACTAAGTTAATACATTTCATGATTCACAAGTTCTTAATGGCAATGCATTTCTGAGCAGAAACCACAGAAAGAATAGACATGTCTGCCACGGGAGTTCTTCGATGTGCACAGTGCAGCAGAATCCCATTGAAATCAATGGGACTCAGTTGCAGCAGAATTTCCAAGCTGAATATTCTTGTGGAAAGTCTACTCTGTGAACATGGCCTCAGACAATCACTACAAGAAGTGATTTTAAAGATATTCAAATTTAAAAGCTTCCAACAAACAACAAATAAGTTGGCCAACTTTCTTTTCATTTCTTATTAATGTGCTTGTTTGGCTCATTTTAACATAGATATGGTCACATGCAAGCAGTAATTTAGTAGTATGTAAAAGTAGACAGTACAACATATGTGGATCAGCATTTTATACTCCAAGAGACACATAGAAACACAGAAAAAAATCTGTTCACAAATAATAATCTTTTTAAATAAGCATGCTCAATACCACAGACTTTTCGTGTGGATTTCACCTTGAGGGTACGTTCCCACCTGGCGTATACGCAGCGTATTTAACGCTGCGCAAAATTTGCGGCAGCAGCGGGAAATACGCTGCTTATTCCTCGCTTACTATACACACAGGTCTTTCCGGCGGCAGCTCTATGTGTGCTGTGAGTTTTGGAGGCGGAGCCGCTCGTCAGTCACATTGGCACACAGCCCCGCCTCCAAAACTCGCTACACGCATAGTGCTGCCGCCGGAAAGCCCTGTGTGCACCCTAAGAGAACAAAAGCACATTACATTATGGCATATTTCATATGAAGTAATGGCTGAGATAAGGTGATTGCATAATGTTTAGTCTGTACGCTGTGGCTATACTTTTTAAATACCATCAAAAAGGTGTTCCAACACCTACTGTGTACTCTATAGTCTTTAATAGACAACACAGTCTACTTGTGGCTACGTTTCATCTGGTTTATGCCAGCATATATTTTATTCTGACATTGGACAGTTGGATAGCAGTTAGGATATAAAAGCAAACTGTACCTTTCCTGGAGCTGATGGTGGTTACCAAACGTATTAAATTGTCTTTTCATTTTTTAACATAGAGTCAAGGAGGGGGAGCAGAGCTGCTCATGTGCCAGTCTGGCACACCCTGCTCACCCTCACCTCCCAGCACCCCCTTGTTTTTCATACAGAGGTCTGTACATCAGCCAAGAAGGTCTGTGAGGTAAGGTGAACAAGGATGTCTACCAAACTGTGGCACTTAAGCAGCTTGTCTCTACCTCCTTGACATTTGGTTAAACCATACCTACAATCATATGTTAAATTCTGTTAAATGTTTAAAAAAAAAAAAAACAGATTTTTCAAATTGGCATGCATTTTTAATTTAGCACGGTTCTCCCTGGCTTATATATTTAACTATGCAGGAGACAACGCTTCCTGCTCTGTCTCCACAGCACCCATCTCCAGCACGGGACCTATTATAATGTGATTTGATGGCACTGGGTTCAGCTGTAGTGCGAAGCTCTGTTTCATAATACAAAGAAATATACAGCAGGGATCAGGAAGAACTGCGGCCAGTTCAGGGATTTTGGTGCCGAATTTGCAATGCATAGTGCACAGTGCCTTTTATGATTTTTATTTTTTTAGATAAAGAAAAGCATTACAGGTACCCTTTAAGAAGTACAAAAAGGCAATTTTATAAGTTTATCAACCATCATCAGCTCCAGGAAAGGGACTGTTTACTTTTAACCCTTCAAGGGGTTATCCAGCATTTCAGTTTTTTGCAAACTTGCCCAGAATTCTGTCATTCAAAATAAACAAACAGGACTTACCTCCCATCACTCCCAAATGCCTCCAGTATCCCACTACTAGGGCTGGGCGGTATGACCAAATGTGTGTATCACGATATTTTTTAAACCTTTGGCGGTTCCACAGTATATAACGGTATTTCCTAGCCCCCCCTATTAATTATCTGCCCACATCCCCATCGGGCCGCCGGCACTGGCACACTCTACTGTGTGGTATCCCTATGCCCGGGCCGTAGAGGGTAAACAAAATAAACTTTAATGCACCTACGTCGGCCTTACGCTGGTGACGGGAACGTCGGAGAGCTGTCAGCCTATCACCGACCGCAGTGATGTTCCACCTCGACCGGTGATAGGCTGAGCCCACTGTCATGTAAGAAGCCAGCTTCTTACATGACAGTGGGCTCAGCCTATCACCGGCCGAGGAGGAACATTGCTGCGGCTGGTGATGGGCTGACGGCTGTCCGTTGTTCCTGTCCCCTGGAAACAAGTGAGGCCGGTACCGGACCAACGGGAGGTGAATTAAAGTTTATTTTGTTTATTTTTTGCAGCCCGGGCATAGGGATACCGCATAGTATAGAGCTGTGGTCTCCAACCTGCGGACTTCCAGATGTTGCAAAACTACAACTCCCAGCATGACTGGACAGACGTTGGCTGTCCGGGCATGCTGGGAGTTGTAGTTTTGTAACATCTGGAGGTCCGCAGGTTGGAGACCACTGGTATAGTGTGTCACCGCCGGCGGCCGCAACAAACCTGGTGAGGAGGGCAGTACATGCGGGTGACATGTGAGTAGTACCCTGATGGAGACAGCGCTGGGCTTGGCTAATAATAATTGTGGGGAGGAGTAGAACAGTGCTTGCGGGTCACATAGGATTAGTTCCCCGATGTGGGGACAGCGCAGCGTGGGCTGATAATTCATTCCCCAGGGGGAGGGGCCAAACCGATATTGCGGTATGGGAAAAATTCATATCGTGCAGCACAAAAATTGGGCCCTGGCACCAGGAGGAGGGCAGGGGCTCAATACATCACAGCGGCTAAAGAGGGATATTACTTCATGAAGCAGGAAGAGGACTGTAGTGGAGGACAGAAGCAGGATACCAGAGGCACTGGGGGAGCTGCAGGAGGAAAGTCCAGTTAGTTTTATGTTTTTTTTTTTTAATTGTCGGCATTCTGGCCATGTTTGAAGAAAAAAAACTACACAATAAATCATATACTAGATGGCCTAATTTTTCATATTTTTTGTGATTCAAGGCAGGGCCCTCTCCAAACTTCGCCAAAAAAAAAATTTTTTTTTTGAAAGTTATCTTATGGCCCTTCTCCATGGGATGATCACTAGCCCACCAAATGCTTGTTTACATTTATTCCCCCATTTAAAAGGCCCTGCAATCAACAAATGCAGGCATAAAAATGGTTTGTTGGCAGCATATCTCCCCATGTGAACATGGAATGCGCTACTGTCACTAATAAAAGTGAAGAACCAAGAACCGCATTCAGCATTCATTTGTGGGGCTGGACATATTGAGCTGCCTTTCAAAGGGTGTCGACTGGCTCTCATAACAGGCGCTACCTGCCCATGCTTTACTGGGGCCTAGATGACCAGAGCGCACTGTTTAATAATTCTGCTACATGACATGGATTCTTTTTGCACATCGGTCATGTTAGCAAATGAAGTTGAACATTTGGAGACTACACACAGTATATCCATTTATTGTACTGGCCTTCTGTGGAAAGCAAAACTAGTTATGCTAGAAGGACTTGTTCAGCACCTCAAGTGTTAGATATGCAAATACCAGCAGAATGTCACCTGAATATGATCATCTTTGCATATGCCTGCATGGAAATAGCCATTCTAAATATTTTAATAATGATGCCTGATTCCAGGAGAAGTATATGCAATGCCCTGCAGAGGAAGCAAATAACATGCAAATGGCTTTGTATGGCTGATACCTACAAACAGTATGCAAGAACAGAATCTGACCCTGAAATATATGGCCATACTATTGTACATTTTCCTTGATGCAAAGAGTTAAAGGGGTACTACCGTGCAGACAACTTATCCCCTATCTAAAGGATAGGGGATAAGTTGCCTGATCGCGCGGGGTCCCACCGCTGGGGACCCCTGCGATCTCGCACGCAGCACCCTGCTCTCATTAGGCCCCGGAGCGAACATCCGCTCTGGGTCTGATGACGAGGCCGGTGATTGTGATGTCACAGCTCCACCCCCGTGTTATGTCACGCTCCGCCCCTCCATGTAAGTCTATGGCAGGGGACAAGACAGCTATACTCTGGCCCCGTGATCGGCAGTCATCAGACCCGGAGCGGATGTCCGCTCCGGGGCCTGATGAGAGCGGGGTGCTGCATGCGAGATCGCGGGGGTCCCCAGCGGTGGGACCCAGCGCAATCAGGCAACTTATCCCCCCTCCTTTAGATAGGGGATAAGTTGTCAACATGGTAGTACCCCTTTAAACTATTTTTTTTTTTTTTTTAAACATTTGTCCCAACACTTTTTAGTTGGGAAAATGCATACACACACTGGCCATTTAATTAGGTACACCTTACTAGTACCAGGTTGAGAACTGCCTTCATAACTCTTTATTCTTTGGTCAATATGGACATGATGGCATCACACAGTTAAAAGGGTCCTCCATAGAAATTATTTTATATTTTTTTAAATCAACTGGTGCCAGAACGTTACACAGATTTGTAAATTACTTCTATTTAAAACTCCCCAGTACTTATCAGCTGCTGTATCAGCTTTCTGTCTGACACCTGTGTCTGTCTCAGGAACTGTCCAGAGCAGGAGCGAATCCCCATAGCAAACCTCTCCTGCTCTTGACAGTTCCTGACATGGACAGAGGTGTCAGCAGAGAGCACTTTTGTCAGACAGAAAATAAATTCCTGTGGAGCATACAGCAGCTGATATTTACTATAATAATGTATAATAGTAATTTACAAATCTGTTTAACATTCTGGCACCAGTTGATTTAAAAAATATTTTTTTTTCACCGGAGTACCCCTTTAGGATGTTGTGACATGGTGAATTATTCTACTGGAAGCAGCCATCGAAAGATGGTTATACTGTGGTCAGAAAGAGATGCACATGGTCAGTAAAAATATGTTTAGGCTGTCGCATTTAAACAATGCTCAAGTGTCCCAAAGTGTGCCTCAAAAAATATCAGCTTTTTTTTTTTGTTTTAATTCATGAATGGCCCAAAAAAGGCCACTTAGAACTCAATAGTTCAGGTTAAGAAAAACAAATCAAGAAACAACAATGTTTTAACATAACCTTGGGGTGCCAGTACACCCTACAAGTAGCCTCGCGTAGTAACCGCATGTGGTTACCCTTGCTTTGCAGTAAGAAAATTTACCTCAAATTACAACGGATTCTTTGCTTGCAAAAATGAAGCACACACAAAGCATCAGGCCTTGTTCTCACATGTCAGTGGCCAAAACAAGACCCCCAAGCATTCACCAAGGGGTGTGCAATGTTGCAGATATTCTCAGCAACATTGCATGCTTTTGTCAGAATGCGTTCACTGGCATGTAGGAATGCGCCCTTGGGTTAGGGGCATAATTAACATATTTGCTGTGACATTTTCTCATGAAATTTCTGTGCAGATATGTGTGTAGCATGTATATACTCCTGTCACATCCAATCCTAAAAATCATTGTTTTGCTTTTACATAATGTCTTCTCCACCAGTCTCCTCTAGAGCTGCTCTCACTTTTTTGCTGTTGTAGCACTTCTTAGGCTGAATTCACTCACATGCATTCACACTGTTGACATATACCACAGCATGGCCGTGCCGGGCCCATTTATTTAAACGTACCAAACTTAGTCTAAAAGTGACTACACTTGGCAAATTTGCCAGCGTATAACCTTTTTTGTGGGGGACTGAAATGCGTGGTCGACCACGCTTTTGAGTCCCACTGAAAAATATTATATGCTCACAAATGCTCCAGTCACCTCCAGAGCTGCAATTAGTATTATGCTATTACATCACGTATTTGGGCCCTATTAGGCCCTTGCACACTACGGAATATCCGCCTGGCAAAATTCCAGCAGGCATTCTGTATGCAACACAGCCACTGCTGTAATGAAACGGCGGTAAGACCATTGACGGCAATGCATTCGGAATCCACCAAAAGAGTGAACATATGCAGCAGAATCCCATTAAAGACCATGCTGGACTACTGGAAGGGGTCTTGGATGACAAGCTCCAATCTTGGAGCTCAGCACTAGTTACAAAGCCTATTACAAGGCTAAAAAAAAAGCATAAAGCAGAGAAGACTGCACAAAAAACTGCTGAATTGTTTGTGTGTCCCTTTCCTGCCTATTACATGGGAGATGTGTGGTCTACAAGCATTCATTTTTGATTGGTCAGACCGACCTGATGAGCTGACTATCAAGACTTTGCTTATCAGCTGAGCATTTGGGGGCGGTGGGGTGTTGGCCAGTTTAGCTGAAAATTGCCCAGTGTAATACAGCCCTTACTACTATTCTGCTGACACCACATCTTCTTTCTATATGCTGGGTATAATCTTAGTATCTGCTGGTACTCTGTATCTATTGATACTGCATACCATAAAAACAAAACCCCCAAAAACTACAGAATTAGATTTTTTTTTCTCTCCCTTTTACCCTCAAATAAGATTTTATTTAATGCATTAAAGGGGTACTCCAGTGGAAAACTTTATTTTTAATCAACTGGTGCCAGAAAGTAACAGTTTGTAAATTACTTCTATTAAAAAATCTTAATCCTTCCAGTACTTTTTAGCTGCTGAATACTACAGAGGAAATTCTTTTATTTTTGGAACACAGAGCTCTCTGCTGACATCATGACCACAGTGCTCACTGTTGACACCTCTGTCCATTTTAAGAACAGACCAGAGTAGGAGAAAATCCCCATAGAAAACATATGCTGCTCTGGACAGTTCCTAAAATGGACAGAGATGTCAGCAGAGAGCACTGTGCTCATGATGTCAGCAGAGAGCACTGTGTTTCAAAAAGAAAATAATTTCCTCTATAGTATTCAGTAGCTAATAAGTACCGGAAGGATTAAGATTTTTTTATAGAAGTAATTTACAAATCTGTTTAACTTCTGGCACCAGTTGATTTAAAAAAAAAATCCACCGGAGTACCCCTTTAACTCTACCCAAATCTGACTCATTCCAGCCCCCTTCACTGTGTAGTGCAGGGTGCCGATAAGCGATTGATGACCTATCCTAAGCATAGGCCAGCAATCATATTACCCTTGAAAATCTATTCAATTCTTGATAGGAATAACATTTTGTTTAAAATATTTTTATTGATGTATTTATTGTTTATTATTTTTATATTTAGGTTGCCACTGCAGGATATTTAGACCTAGTAAAGCCAGCTGTTGACAATATGCCACCATGGTTACAGAGATAAATGATGGAAGACTTCAAATGTGAGTCACTGCCTTTCATGCCTAACATTCTACTTATAGAGGACTATTTAGTGAGGCACAGTATATTTAGTGAGGCACAGTATATTGTCAGTTTCACTTACGTAACAATATTCCATATAGGCAGCCTTATTCTGGCCCTATACACAACCTTAATAAAAGCCAGGCCTATTTAAACATGACACATTTACATGTGCCAGCCAGAAGCACACTCAAAGGAAACTTGTTAAGATATAACAAATAACATTTTTGAAGTATATTTGTCTTAAACGGGTAATAAACCCATTTGTAAATTTTTGGGACTTCAGTGAATCACAGCGGAAAAACATTGGGGCAGATGAACTATTTTAGATGCGACAAACAACTGGCTTAAATGGCTTGCACAATATTTATTATGAACTTTAGACACATCACATGACAAGACAGTAAGCCAAATAATAGTTTATCTAAACTTAGACTAGACAGTCTACAGATTTATCAGCCTCGGACGAATCTGGCACTTTTTTTTTTTTTTTTTACATTTTACACATTTTTGTTAGATGGTATTAGTAAGCCTGGATCATTATTTTCAAACAAAGAAAAGGTCTGACAGTGATGGCTAATCTATTAAATGAAGTCATTAAAGGGGTACTCCAGTGGAAAAAAAATCAACTGGTGCAAGAAAGTTAAACAGATTTGTAAATTTCTTCTATTTAAAAATCTTAAAGTACATATCAGCTGCTGTATACTACAGAGGAAGTTGTGTAGTTCTTTCCAGTCTGACCACAGTGCTCTCTGCTGACACCTTATCAGGAACTGTTCACAGCAGAATAAAATCCCCATAGCAAGCCTCTCCTGCTCTGGACAGTTCCTGGCACAGACTGAGGTATCAGCAGAGAGCATGTGGTCAGACTGGAAAGAACTACACAACTTTCCCTGGCGTATACAACAGCTGATGAAAAATGGAAGGCTTAAGATTTTTATATAGAAATAATTTACAAATCTGTTAAACTTTCTGGCACCAAACATTTTCTTTCCACTGGAGTACCCCTTTAAGTCATCCAAGAAGACTGTAAAGAGCCCAGACAAATATGTAAATGTCTGTAGGCCTCTTCAGATAAGATGAGCAAAGATAGTATCCATGGGGAAGCTGTAAGGGCAAAGACCTTACCAAAAACACTTAGAAGACCCTACACCTTTGGGTTCTGTGGACTTAGGCAAGAGCACAAGAGGGGGCACAACATGCCAATAGAATGATAAACAAGATGCACAACGTACTGCGAAAACAAAGCAGATATTTAATGAAGTAGTTGTCAAGATCAGCAACACCTGTAATTAGGAAAAACGTGTTCAGACCCTGACAAATCACTGAAACGATCTCTGTGCTTATTTCAGCAAGATAGTCCCATAGACATTCATTATGAGACCATCCCGGTCTTGTGACACAGAGCCAGAAGAGAAAACGCCAAGCGTCCACTTCATACGGATAGTTTAACTGAGTAGTCGGGGTCTGAACACTCAGTTGAAAACTGAACAGATTGCAGTGGTTGCAGCTCTCTCAGCTTCCTAGCCCCATCGATTGCAAAAGATATAACTAATAGTCCAAAATAGGAGAGGATCACTGTATGTGGAAGCACGACACACCAAAGTATTCTCGTCTGTAGTTTATTCCAGAAATCGAGAAACACATTTTCTACAACAAGGTTCATCGGGTCTTTATATATATGATATGGGAACTTGATGTAGGTGCCGATCCGTCCACAAAAAGTATTGTCTGTTTTTTGCAGAAACTACTGAAAACTTAAAGAATACCATGGTGTGTGGCGCCTTCATATACAGCGATCTTCTTTTATGTTGGAACTTTCTGAAGACATGCGTCTCGGAACAGATGGTATTGTTTAACCCCTTAAAGGGGTACTCCGCCCCTTGACATCTTATCCCCTATCCAAAGGATAGGGGATAAGATGTCTGATCGTGGGGGTCCCGCTGCTGGGAACCCCTACGATCTCTTCTGCAGCACCCCCCTCCCACCACGCCCCCTCCCATAGACTTGCATTAAGGGGGAAGGGCGTGACGTGATGTCACGATCCTCTCTCCCCTGCCTTGCCAGACATCAGGCACGAAGCAAAGCTCTCTCTGTGTACCAGATGATAGGGGTGCTGCAGGAGAGATTGTGGGGGTTCCCAGCAGCGGGACCCCTGCGATTAGACATCTTATCTTAAGATGTCTAGGGGCGGAGTACCCCTTTAAGGACATGTGCTATAAATAATACAAAAGTAAAGGATCCCAAATGACACTGTTAAATATGTATGGCCCTCATGGCTAAATTCTGTGTACATCGATCATACTCTTAAAAGCGGAAAACTCAAACTGATTATAATACACCAAAGCAAGAAAAAAAGAGTTCACACTGTACCGCTTAGAATAATTAAAATCATAAACTTATTGCAAATAATATTGAGATAATAAAATTGTATACAGCTACTCAAAATCTGGATATAGTGAGGGCCTCAGGAAATAGGCCGAGCAACTAACAGAGGAGCATACATAATAAAATATAATAAATTCCTGGGAGCAGCTATACAGTGATCCCTCAACATACGATGATAATTCGTTCCAAATGAACCATCGTTACTTGAATCCATGGTATGTTGAGGGATCCGTGCAATAGTAATATAGAATGTTATACTCACGTGTCCCCGCCGCTCCGGACCGTCACCGCTGCCCTGGATCGTCACTCCCCATCGCCGTCATCATGTTTCCGGGTGTCCCCGCTGCTCTGGACCATCACCGCTGCCTTGGATCGTCACTCTCCATCGCCGTCATCACTTCGCTCCAATTGGATGACGGGACGGCGTGCGTGGCGACGTGATGACGACGAAGGAGAGCGACAGCTAGGCAGCAGAGCCTGAAGAGGACGATTCGGAGCAGTGGGGACAGTTGAATGACACTCACAGGAGTAGACGGGGCACATTAAACTGCTATCTGGCAGCAGCTGAAGCAGTCTGCGCTGCTGGATAGCCGTTTATGCGATGGCACGACATACAAAAGCATCGTATGTTGATGCAGCCTTCAACATGCGATGGCCTCTTAGAGGCCATCGTATGTTGAAATTATTGTATGTCAGGGCCATCGTAGGTCGGGGGATCACTGTATGTCAATATTGCACTTAATCCAATAGGAAAAGAAAGGGAATGTACACTGCTCAAAAAAAAAAAGGGAACACTAAGATAACACATCCTAAATCTGAATGAATGAACTAATCATGTGAAATACTTTTGTCTTTACATAGTTGAATTTGCTGACAACAAAATTACACAAATATTATCAATGGAAATCAAATTTATCAACCCATGGAGGTCTGGATATGAAGTCACACTCAAAATCAAAGTGGAAAACCAGACTACAGGCTGATCCAACTTTGATGTAATGTCCTTAAAACAAGTCAAAATGAGGCTCAGTAGTGTGTGTGGCCTCCACGTGCCCCTGCGACCTCCCTACAACGCCTGGGCATGCTCCTGATGAGGTGGCAGTCTGTGGTGCAACGTGGCATTGGTGGATGGAGCGAGACATGATGTCCCAGATGTGCTCAATCGGGTTCAGGTCTTGGGAACTGGTGGGCCAGCCCATAGCATCAATGCCTTCCTCTTGCAGGAACTGCTGACACACTCCAGCCACATGAGGTCTAGCATTGTCTTGAATTAGGAGGAACCCAGGACCAACCGCACCAGCATATGGTCTCACAAGGGGTCTGAGGATCTCATCTCGGTACCTAATGACAGTCAGGCTACCTCTGACAAGCACATGGAGGGCTGTGCAGTCCCCCCAAAGAAATGCCACCCCACACCATTACTGACCCACCGCCAAACCGGTCATGATGGAGGATGTTGCTGGCAGCAGAACATTCTCCACAGCGTGTTCAGACTCTGTCTCAACTGTCACATGTGCTCAGTGTTAACCTGCTTTCATCTGTCAAAAGCACAGTGTGCCAGTGGTGAATTTGCTAATCCTGGTGTTCTCTGGCAAATGCCAAACTTCCTGCACGATGTTGGGCTGTAAGCACAATCCCCCCCTGGGGACGTCGGGCCCTCATACTACCCTCATCGAGTCTGTTTCTGACCGTTTGAGTGGACACATGCACATTTGTGGTCTGCTGGTGGTCATTTTGCAGGGCTCTGGCAGTGCTCCTCCTTGCACAATGGTGGAGGAAGCAGTCCTGCTGCTGGGTTGTTGCCCTCCTACTGCCTCCTCCATGTCTCCTGATGTACTGGCCTGTCTCCTGGTAGCGTCTCCATGCTCTGGACACTATGCTGACAGACACAGCAAACCTTCAAGCCACTTGTGTGGGTTGTAGACTCCATCTCATGCTACCACTAGAGTGAAAGCACTGCCAGCATTCAAAAGTGACCAAAACATCAGCCAGGAAGCATAGGAACTGAGAAGTGGTCTG
Source organism: Hyla sarda (assembly GCF_029499605.1). Lineage (NCBI taxonomy): Eukaryota > Metazoa > Chordata > Amphibia > Anura > Hylidae > Hyla > Hyla sarda. The sequence goes on along the minus strand of NC_079189.1, from coordinate 318,337,062 downwards.
TGGTCACCACCTGAAGAACCACTTCTTTATTGGGGATGTCTTGCTAATTGCCTATAATTTCCACCTGTTGTCTATTCCATTTGCACAACAGCATGTGAAATTGATTGTCAATCAGTGGAAAGTGTGGTTTCAACAAAGGGTGATTGACTTGGAGTTACATTGTGTTGTTTAAGTGTTCCCTATATTTTTTTGAGCAGTGTATATATTGTACCTCTATCTATAAAGCAATTGCTATCATATCATCAGTGCCAAGGTTTGCACTGATAAATATCCCACTCTCTATTTAATAAAGTGCCAATGCTACTAAGAAATAATAAAGTGCAAAATGAAGAGCCGTTTCGTTACCTCTTTGCCAAGGGGCTGTTGCTGTAAGTGGGATATTTATCAGTGCAAACCTAGGCACTGATGATATGATAGCAATTGCTTTATACATAGAGGTACAACATATACATCCCCTTTCCTTTTTCTATTGGATTAAGTGCAATATTGACATATTGGTGCTCCCAGGAATTTATTATATTTTACATGTATGCTCCTCTGTTAGTTGAGGCCCTCATTATATCCAGATTTTGAGTAGTTGTATACAATTTTATTATCTCAATATTGTTTCCAATAAAGTTTATGATTTTAATTATTCTAAGCGGTACAGTGTGAACTCTTTTTTTCTTGCTGTGGTGTATCATGTGCTATAAATGTACGGCACTGCAAAGAGGTAGTTTACTCATAACGTCATACATTTACGGTGCAGCTATGAAGCGAGCTGCACTCCCTCATAGCCGGCTACTCACTGCTAATAGCAGACATCAGTGCTCATGCTGATGTCTACCATTAGAGGAGAAATGCGGCGGAAAACTTTCCCCTGTGCCCAAGCTGCAAAAATTTTTTAGCTCACCTTCCTATGTTCCCCAATTGCACCAATATTGGTGTCCCATTCCTTGTGCTGCTTGGGTCCCTACTTCTTATCCTTGGAACTTCACATTGCGGTCAGCGTATCGCCGGCCGCAGCGATGTCCCGCCTCAGCTGGTGATAGGCTGGGCGCCCTGTTATGTAAGGAGCTCGGCGAGCTCCTTACATGACATTGCTGCAGCCGGCGATACGCTGACCGCAGTGTGATGTTCCGAGGATAAGAAGCAGGTGGGCGGTTCTGTTTTTTTTTTTATCAGATCATAGGATCATGTTGAATGCAAATGGTGGCAGGAGATCTCTTAGCTCTCTTGTGCAGGCTGCCCTGGCAGGCTGTGCAAAAAGATCGCTGATAGTACTGATGTTATAACATAGTACTGAACAGTGCATTGCATTCTAATCATTACTCTTAATAGTCCCTTATGGTAAATGTAATTTTTTATTTTTTTTTATACATAAAAGTCTGTCCTTCTTCAGAACCTGGATACCATAACTTTCAAATTATTATGACTTGTAGCCCCCTTGGCTCTACAAGGGGGCATTGCTTAGCAGAAAGGCGTCTCTGTGTAACTCCTTGAGCCAAAAATTGCAATGAAACATTTTGGAGCAAGGTAAGCCAACTAACAATACATTGTATTGCAGATTTGTTGTGGATTTTGAAGTCAAAGCGAAAAATCCGCAACCAACCCATAGCATATCCACAACATTGCCTTCATTGACATTGATCTGTTCTGTAGGTACATTTCTGTGTGGATTTGGAGTGTTTTTTTCTGCAGCATGTGAATGAAATGTTAACAAACTTACTGTTTCTGTAAATGCCCAGAAAATCCGCCTAGAAATTCCAGAGAGCAAATCTGGGTATATCCACCCCAGGGCTGAAACAAACGGTAGGCAGTGGCCTAGGACACCCCAAGAATGGGGCACATTTTTATTGGAAAACAAATATTTAAATTGCTTGTTGCGACACTGCACCAATTATTTCTACCACCGACACTTATTACATCCAATCTCCACTTACTTACATTGCACGCATGACTGCAATTGTCATAGTCAGTGAGGGAGACCCAAGAAGGTTAAAGACTGATACATGACAACAACTATATTTTGTGTTGACGCATGTGGATCTGCCTGTTGTGTGTAGTTTAAGCTCAGGTCCCTTCAGTCCAGAGATCAAGCGAGTTGTAGGCACTGAAATAATTGTATTTAAGAGAGAGACACATGCACTGTAATTTAAACACTGAAGGGCCTGCACTTTTAATTTCACTATAGAAGTTCATATTTTAGATTGTATACGAATAAAAACTTGTTTTAGTGGGGTGCACAATAGAGGGTGTTTCATACCCTGTGGTCTTCTAAGGACTAACAGGTTTAGTTGATTGAATTATAATTACCCTGATTCCAATCCTTTGGGTATTTTTGTTGTATGTTTTACTTTTCCAGACACCCCATAATAATTTCCTGGATACTCCATTATAGTCCATCTTTCATCCCTCCTCTCCCTCTTGGTCCTGAGAGAGGGAGAGGTCAGTTAGGTATGTATTCCCATTTGGGTGGACCCTGGGTTTTCTTCATATAGTTTCCATGATAGTGAGATATTAACCTATTGGTCTCCTAATTATTTACCGGGGTAAAAGACATGAAATATTGCTCCATAATATCTTTGGCGCTCTGTCTTCTTACCTGCAGCTCCACAGTCTCTCTTAGGTCCTATCGGTGTTAAACTCAACATATGTCCTTAGTTATTGGTCATTATCTCCCATTGCAATTTGTGTTTTCATTGTTTAGTATGTGATTTTGGATAACTCATATGAATGCTGATCATTTAATGTTTTTCATTTTGTCCCCTTATTTTCATGATTACAGTGTTCACACCTATTGAATATATATATATATATATATATATATATATATGTATTTCAATGCAATGTATGCATGCATTACCATTAGTTTTTCTTTTACCTGTTTATTTCTGATTACTGTCGGTTCCTGTTATTATTGAAATTGTACTTTTCATGTTTTTAGTATGGACCTAATGAAGGAAAGAGTGTATATTTTCAAAACACATTGTCAATCTGACAGTAAATAAAGCCCTAGTTTTTTAAGTATTTTCCTTGTTCACACTCATTCATACTTACAATGGAGGCATACTTACTTCCATTTGATCAGGTCTGAAATCGTGGTCAACCCCGATTTCAGACCCGAACAAAAATTGTGTGAAATCGGATGCGGATCAAATCGGATGTGTGTAATGAATCCTTTTTTTAATGGAGGTCAATGGATCTGACTTTATATACGATTTCATACGATTTTAAGCTATAAAAATCGTATACTCAAGTCGGATGGAGAAATTGTGATGTGAATGCAGCCTAAGACCCATACAATTTGATAACTTTTTAATGTATTTGATTTAGTAGGCAAAGGGTTTTAACCATTCAGTAATTCCTAAATACATAAGAGAGTACTATATACAGTTGTAAGAAAAAGTATGTGAACCCTTTGGAATTATATGGATTTCTGCAAAAAATGGACATATAATGTGATCTGATCTTCATCTAAGTCACAACAATAGACAATCACAGTCTACTTAAACTAATAACCCACAAATAATTAAATCTTACCATGTTTTTATTGAACACACCATGTAAACATTTACAGTGCAGATGGAAAAAGTATGTGAACCCCTAGACTAATGACATGTCCAAGAGCTAATTGGAGTGAGGTGTCATCCAACTACAGTCCACTCAATGAGATGAGATGTGACCAATTTGTGCAGAAACCCATATAATTCCAAAGGGTTCACATACTTTTTCTTGCAACTGTAAATACATTTTGGCACTTGGAATGAGTAGCTAAGGACAATTAACACAACATACGCATCAACACGCTAGTTAAAACACAAAGCAAAGGTAACAAGCACTGCTACCATAGTAACTTATTTTACTACAAGAACAGGTTTAACAGAGGAAAGGCTCAGAAGAGATATGACTAAATCTTGTGGTCAGGTTTTCAACACTGGTGCCTTAGAAAGTTATTGTCATTCAGGTTCTAGCACCCTGCTGAGTTTCCAGACAAAAACATTGTACCATGTTATCAGTACAAAGCTAGAGTCATTGAGAAAGGTTGTTGGGAGAGTCAAAAGTGCAAAGTCATAGAAGCCAATGGGATGTTTAAATCAATATTTTATTATTTTCATGGTAAAAATAGTGGGATAGCTACAGAATAGTAAAGTTTGACAATGCACAACACTAACCCAAAAAAGAGTCAAAAATTTATTTTTCAAAAACTCAAAGTAACAATTTTGTTTGCACACCAAATGGATAGTAAGAATTTGTCAGTGGGAATGGGGCGTGTTGACCACCGCACGGAGTGGCGGTCGACACACCCCCTCAATATAGCGCTATGGCAGAGAGGCAGCGCTCCGGCTCTGCCATAGAGTTGTATTTAGGAGGCGTGTCAGATGTTTCTTCATGCAGTGTTCAACACGCCCCCTTCCCATGGGCTGACGGGGCCCCGTACAGGAGATCGCAGGGGGCCCCATCGGTCGGACCCCCGAGATCTGAAACTTAACCCCCATCCTTAGGCTAGGGGATACATTTTTCAGGACTGGACTACTCCTTTAATATTTGGCTGCACACCCTTTGGAAAAAATAACTGAAATCCGTTGCTTACTATAATTATCAATGAGCTTCTTACACCTCTCAGCCAGAATGTTGGACCACTCTTCCTTTACAAACTGCTCCAGGTCTCTCTTATTGGAAGGGCACCTTTTCCCAACAGCAATTTTAAGATCTCTCCACAGGTGTTCAATGGGATTTAGATCTGGACTCATTGCTGGCCACTTCAGAACTCTCCAGCGCTTTGTTGCCGTCCATTTCTGGGTGCATTTTGATTTATGTTTTGGGTCATTGACCTGCTGGAAGACCCAAGATCTTGGATGCAAACCCAGCTTTCTGACACTGGGCTGTACAGTGCGACCCAAAATCCATTGGTAATCCTCAGATTTAATGATGCCTTGCACACATTCAATGCACCCAGTGCCAGAGGGAGCAAAACAACCCCAAAACGTAATTGAACCTCCACCATATTTCACTGTAGGTACTGTGTTCTTTTCTTTGTAGGCCTCATTCCATTTTTGGTAAACAGAATGATGTGTTTTACCAAAAAGCTCTTTCTTGGTCTCATCTGTCCACAGGATGTTTTCCCAGAAGGATTTTGTCTTACACAAGTTCATTTTGGAAAAATGTGGTCTTGCTTTTTTATGTCTCTGTGTCAGCAATGGGTCCTCCTGGGTCTCCTGCCATAGCATTTCTTTTCATTTAAATTTCGAAGAATAGTTTGCGCTGACACTGATATTCCCCGAGCCTGCAGGACAGCTTGAATATCTTTGGAACTTGTTTGGAGCTGCTTATCCACCATCCGGACTATCCTGCGTTGACATCTTTCATCAATTTTTCTCTACCGTCCACGCCCAGGGAGATTAGCTACAGAGCCATGGGTTGCAAACTTCTTGATAATGTTGCACACTGTTGACAAAGACAAATCTAGATCTCTGGAGATGGACTTGAGATTGTTGATATTTTTCCAACATTTTGGCTCTCAAGTCCTGAGACAGTTCTCTTCTCCTCTTTCTGTTGTCCATGCTCAGTGTGGCACACACAGACACACAATGCAAAGACTAAGTGAACTACTCTCCTTTTTATCTGCTTTCAGTATGATTTTTATATTGCCCACACCTGTTAATTGCCTCAGGTAAGTTTAAAGGAGCATCACATGCTTGAAACAATCTTATTTTTCCACAATTTTGAAAGGGTGCCAATAATTTTGTCCAGCCCATTTTTGGTGTCACATTATGTCCAATTTGCTTTTTTTCCTCCCATTTTTTGGTTTAGTTCCAATACACACAAAGGGAATAAACGTGTATAGCAAAACGTGTTACTGCAATCCTTTTCTGTGAGAAATACTTCATTTGCTTGCCAACATTTATGGCCATGGCTGTATATATTTATTCATTTATTGTTATTTTGACAAATGCACAATATATTTTGATTAATATTTATATCTTTCCCCGCACAGCTATACATATCAGTATTTTTTCTGTTATACTTAAAGTGAATCTGACACTATAAGGTAAAATTCGATACATGGATAAAGGTCATACCTCTCAGACAGGTGTCTGTGTCTTTAATCAGCAGAAAAATGAACTAGAAATATCTGCCAAAGTGTCAAAGAGGTGTCCCTATGGATTGCTGTGTGCTAGGGCCGCAACGTCCCAGTCTCGAATAACCTAGCCTTCTGTCTCTGATTTCAAGACACATGCACGATTTCAGCAGGGCTCAATCCTGTAAACCAGGCCTATCACAGAGATAAAGGGCAGGGTTTTTATTTACACTGATCCTAGGCCATGCCACTTTTACACTTTTTACTGCTGGTTAAAGACACAGATATGAAATTAGCTTTATCTATGTATTGCATTTGACATATTTGTGTTTAACGAGAACTTGGTGGTGACAAATTCACATTAAAAACACCATTGGAATAAGGGTACTGAGATATGAAAAGTAAGTTTTTTTTGGACTGGGTTTTTGTCATCAGAAAGTGAAACTGCCCATACACGACCATATAGGCAAATTCTTTTAATTATAGTTATTGTTTCAGTATTATGATTTTCAGAATTAAAAGGGGTTTCTAGATATTTTTATTATATTTAAAGCTTCATGGTAGAAGTAAAAAAAACAACAACAAAAAAAAAACAGGTCATCTGCCATTCGGAAGTTCCTGTCATTGCTGCTAACTGCTTCCTGCTTGCGGCTCAACATATATAGTAATGTCTGGCACTATCGGAACAGCCGGGCATGTGAGTTTCAGTGTTTTTACTTCTTCCCCTCACCATAAACACTTCTATATGAAAATATTTATAAGGAAAACCCTTTTAATAATGGAATAAGTTTTATTAGGTGCCCATGTGAATCCAAAGAATTATGAAATAATAAGAAAATCCAATAATCTAATATGTATTACCGTAAATGTTTGTATGTTAAAAATATGCTTAGTTAACTCGACATGATAAACAAAACTAGTTATGCACATATAAAAAAAGGAAATTATTTTGCAAGATGAAGAATTGGCCCTTGTTAAGCAGTGTCAGCTTTCTTCTCAACAGTGTAAGGAAAAGCTGAATGGACACAGAATATCCTGTTTATCATTTTTCTTTAACAGACCTTTTCGCAACCCTTCAGTAAATGACACATTAGCATACCAGAATAGATTACATGAACACAGATACTTCCTCACCATTAGACTGAGATCGTGAGGGGACCCAGTGGTCAGACCCCTGTGATCAGCTAGTTATTCACTATCTTATTAATATGAGATCATTTTACAAAATGGCACAACCCCTTTAAGTTATCTGTACCAGTTTTGTCTTTTTTTGGTGTACCATTCAAAAAAAATAAAGGTCTGTAGAGCTCTGTGTGTCTTGTCAATGACAGAATTATTATCATAAAAGCTTTTTTTTCGAGTATATTTTAGGTTGGATTACATAGGTATACTTCTGCCTGATGTGAGCACCAGGAAGCCTATTTCATGGCTCCAGCACTATGTAGGCAGGGCTGCTCAAAACATCACTGGATCAATTGTGCAACCCTTTACTTTAATCATTTGTCAGCTATACATTATCTGTGACACACGGTGACGAGTGGCTGAAAAACCAATGCGATCAGCCCAAAAAATTAAGTGTTTGCTGAATTGTCAGCTGATCTCTGGGCCCAGTACACCAGGCAAGTTTGGCCTGTTCAGGCAATAATTGATACATGTAGTAGGTCCCATAGTCATGCTTAATAATGTTAAAATATTGGTGTGGCCTCATCTGTTCTGGGCACTAGTTCATAGAGAGGATGTAATATTAGTTAAAAATGTGTATATTTTTAGGTGAAAAAATGCTGTCCCGGCAGCTATTGTCTGTGAGTCTCTGAGGAGTCCAAACACAGGAAGTGAGGGCAGGACAATCATCCTGCTGTGTTAGCTGGGAGGGTGTCACAGGACCTCACTGCACAAAGCCCTGCTTGTCCTCAGTGCACAGAGCCCTGCTTGTCCTCAGTGCACAGAGCCCTGCTTGTCCTCAGTGCACAGAGCCCTGCTTGTCCTCAGTACACAGAGTCCTGCTTGTCCTCAGTGTATCGAGCCCTGCTTGTCCTCAGTGTACAGAGCCCTGCTTGTCCTCAGTGTACAGAGCCCTGCTTGTCCACAGTGTACAGAGCCCTGTTTGTCCTCAGTGCACAGAGCCCTGCCTGTCCTCAGTGTACAGTGCCCCGCTTGTCCTCAGTGCACAGAGCCCTGGTTTTCCTCAGTACACAGAGCCCTGCTTGTCCTCACTGCACAAAGACCTGCTTGTCCTCACTGCACAAAGCCCTGCTTGTCCAACCACACTTCCTGTATTTTGTCTCTGCACAGAGACACACAAGTGATAGCTGCAGGGAATTTTTCCCAAAAATATGCATGTTTTTTAACCAATGTGTATTACAAATATACATATAATGTTACTATCTACATTATATAAAGATTTTTAGCAAATTACAGGTACACTTAAAATCAAAGATTAAGAAGTACATAAATGGACGTACAAAATATATGGTGAAAAGTGTAAAGCCTCCTCAAGAGACAAGGGTCATAACCTATGGCTAGTCATTGGAGCTGCACACTGGGGCTACTGCATCCATATTAACACAGGTAAAAGGGATTTGTCACCAAAGATATATCGATACATGGAGCTCCAATGGGTATGGCCAAATATGGTAGATTTTAGTGCAAATTATATAAATATGTAAAAATTCCACAGTTATTTTACAGCAAAATTTACAGCAAATAGTCAATGGAATAGTTTGTAATTTGCCATTTGCAGTGTATCCACAACATAATTTGTTATACTGAGGATTTTAAATCCATACCACAAGTCAATTCCCACCCAGATTCCATACAGATTTCTTCTGCATGGGATAGATGATATTTCTTACAATTTCATTCACATTGCTGGTATTGTTAAGCTGTGCATAAAAATCTCTTTCTGCATAAAAATTCTGTGCAGAAAATCCTGGGCGTATTTGCCAAGTATTGACATTTTTGTTTTTTGTTTTTTTGTAAGGGCTAGTGTAATCTGAAGGATCCATCGGGTTTCCCTGTTCACCTTTTACAGCAAAGTATAAAATACTTGTCTGGAGGGGGGGGGGGGGGCGCTAAGAGAGGGCTTTATAGTTAGGCTCTGTTTTATCTGCATTGTGTCTTGTGTCTTCCATTTATAATGCAGACTGTTCCAAACCGACCCATTGTACAGAGATACCAATTGTGTCAGATGGACCTCCTTGACCAATGGGTCAGACAAGAGAGGAGCTTAGGTACAAACTAAGAAATTATTATTTTAAAATTATCTGTGAGATCTCAGCATAGATGGGCTGCCTGAGAGTTATAGGAGTCAAACAAAAAAGATAAAGTGAAATCTGAAAGGAAGCAGCTGTTGCTTGGTGATTCAATCATAAGAAGTGTGGAGCTTAAGGAAAATGGTTTTGTGAGATGACTCCCTGGTGCTACTGCTAGAAGAGATAGAATACGTATTCTTAATATTGTTAAGCAAGCAAAGCAGGAAGGGAGTGTGGATGTTCTTGTCCATCTAGGGACAAATGACCTAGCTTGCAATGAAGTTTCAGAGGGGAAGGAATCTTTTATCACACATGGTAATGATTTACAGGATTTTGCATCCACGGTTTCATTTTCTGAAGTTCTGCCTGTGCATAACGTTAAGAATGATAGGCAGAGGCGCATTAAGGAGTTCAACTTATGGCTCAGTAAATGGTATCAAGAGCAAGGATTTGGCTTTGTGTCTCATAATAGCTCTACTTGCTATAGAAAGGAACTGCACAAAAAAGATGGTTTGCATCTTTCTCTCAAGGGAACGAATGTACTCAGTGAACAAATCCAAGAATTTGCTAAGGAGTATTTAAACGAGGAAGGGGGGGTAGGCAAAAAGAGTAATAATCCATGAGTCCAGATGTTAAGAAATGACAAGCTCAGAGGCCTGTCTACAAATGCTTGCAGTATAGGTAATAAAATCAATGAACTTGGGTCAATATTGACATCTCAGAATGTTGATTTAGTGGCTGTTACTGAGACATGGTTTAATGAAAGTAATGACTGGGACACAACCGCACCAGGATACTCTTTCTACATAAGAGACAGAAAAGGCAAGAAAAGGGGAGGGGTGGCCCTGTATGTGAAAGATAGCATTAAATACAAGTTAGTGAGGCAAACATAGAGTCAGTTTGGGTTACGTTGCAGTTTGGTAATCATGCAGTAACTCGTGTAGGTGTGATATATAGACGACCTGGCCAAGTTAAAGAATTAGATGATCTACTACTAGTTGAGGAAATAGCTAAAATTACAATGAAAGGAGAAGTTATCAATATGGGAGACTTCAATCTTCCAGATATAAACTGGAAAACCAAAATAGCTAGTTCTGCCAGAAGTACAGATATTCTAAATTCCCTACTGGGATTATCTCTACAACAAGTGGTTGAGGAGCCAACATCGGGGGAGGTTATTTTGGATTTGGTATTCACAAATGGGGATTTGGTATATGATGTTACTGTAGGCGAAAGCTTAGGATCTAGTGATTGAGTCACTAGTCAGTGAGGTTTAACATAAGAACAGTGAAGGAGTCACACCACACAAAAACAAAAGTTTTAGATTTTAGAAAAACCGACTTTTCAAAAATTAGATTAGTCATAAATGAGTCCCTATCAGACTGGAATGGATTACATAGAGTCCATGAGAAATGGGACTACTTAAAAGATGCATTATTGAAGGAAACAGAAAATTGCATTACACTTGTCAGTAAAAGCAGAAAAAGGAAGAAACCACTGTGGTACTCAGCAGAAGTGGCCAAAATCATAAAAAACTAAAAGTTAGCATTTAGTAACTATAAAAAAAAAAAACAGAGCAATGAAGATAGGGAAATCTACAAGATTGGGCAGAAAGAGGCCAAGCAAGTTATAAGAACTTCTAAAGTGCAGGCAGAAGAAAAACTAGCTCAGTCTGTGAAAAAAGGGGATGAGACATTCTTCAGATATATAAATGAAAAAAGGAAATTAAAACAAGGGTTAGCTAAATTTAAAACAAAGTAAGGAAGGTATGTAGAAGAGAATGAAGAGCTAGAGGACTGCCTTAATGAATACTTCTGTTCAGTTTTTACAGAAGAAAAAGAAGGGAAAGGACCTCAATTAGGGAGGAAGACTAATGAATTGTTTGATGCATGTATCTTTACAGAGGAAGAGTTTCTACGTTTGCTGTCTAAAGTTAAGACAAATAAGTCACAGGGGCCTGATGGGATACACCCAAAACAATTAAAAGAGCTTAGCAGTAGCAGGGGGGACAGTAAATGGTAAACAGATGCATTTAGTATTGAATATAGATGTAGAGGGAGCCAGCCGTTCAAAACATGCTACATCTATATTCAATACTAAATGCATCTGTTTACCATTTACTGTCCCCCCTCTAAGCAGAAGTGGAGTTGGACTTTGTGGGCTTATGTCTTTATGCCTCTGTCCTTTGTATTGCCCTTTGTGGGCTTGGTGCTCCATCTTATTTAGCCATATATTTATTTTTTTACATCTCCCCTTATTCTTTGCCCATACTTACCTCTTTTTCCAATCTCAAAGATGACCTCTGGTGCTTGCCGGCGTTAGCGCGCATGCGCGAGTTAGGTATGCACCTCTCGCGACTGCTAGCTGCCTTCTGGTATCCGCCTCCGAGACCTCCTTGCTTGTGCGCACGCGCGGGGCCGCTTCGGCGCCTCGCGCCTGCGCACATCATCTTTTACTATTCACAACGCTTCCGTTTGCGTTCCAATGTGCGTTCCATCCACCGGGTGCACGCCGCCAGTGTGCGACGGAGCGCCCGGCATTTATTGCATACATCACGCAGGACCCGCCTTATGATTCCGCCCCAGCAGGTTATTACAATTTTTATTTACGTTTATGCACTGTATTTATGCCACTTTGTACCACCAATGCATTATCAATATAGCACTTATGCTTCTAATGTATTTGTATTGTTTTATCTTGTGTTTGATCACTGTATACATTGAAATTGACTTTGTTATTGTTTGTATGCAAATGTTGTGATGCACTGATGATGTCACATCCCTCCACTATATTTATATCACACCTTGTACACTATGTAACTGCTTGAGAAAGGCTGCTTGCATGCAGCCGAAACGTTGCCTTGATGTCTGAGCTGGAATAAACGCCACTGCTTTTTCACCATACATGGAGTGCTACAGCCTTCTGTTTTCTATATCCAAATTGTGATTCCTGTGACCTGGGATTCCGGCCGTTTGCACCCACTATTTCTACATTTCTCAAAAGGAGTGCTGCTTCCTTATCCTTTTATATATTTTGGTCTTCAGAGCTTGCACCCACTTTTTTGGACTATTGCTTTTACTATGGACTCTCAAGCACAACAATTATCGACAGGTACTGTGGCACCAGCCGCTAAATCTACATACTCAAATGGGGACATTGACAGGCTTCTATCTTGCGTCGATGGTGATGCTACTTTTTTTTTATACTCCCTCAGCTAATGATTTACAATGTCTATATGAAATGGAATCCCATAAAATGCTGTCCCTGACTCTCCACCTAACCACTTTAGGCGAATACTTTAAAACTCAAAGGATCCCTCGTGGACTCAGGGTTCAACCACAGGATAATGCATATTCAAGTGACCCTGAATTTAGGAATAGATACGAATCTATTGCTAACCGGTTCTCCTTGGAACTCATTTTGTTGAACATTGATTTTCTCCAGAGAGACATTGTGACTACATGCACTAAGATGTCTTAACTTGAAAGTACCTTGAAATCCCCCCTATCTACTGCCAATGTTGACTCCTTCATGAAAAAAACAAATTAGTTCCCTCCAAAAATCCAGGAGTGAACAAGAGAACTTCAAGCGATATAAATGGCATCGTGACAGTCTGGACTATGAAAATGCTCGGGTATACACATGGAACGATCAAACAAATAAACATTCAAAAAGGATCAGAGACTTTAAAAATCAAGACTCACGTTTCGCCCAATCTGGTTCTGCCCCATTAACAGAGGGCTCAGCCCAAAATGGCCTTAACCAAAGCAACCAGCCTTTTTTCAGGAATTCGCCCATCTCCAAGAAACCCACCAGACGGGGAGGAAGCAGGCAATGGCGGCGCCGGAAGAACCAGGGGCCGTCCCCCCAAGGTTCAACCACCAAAAGTGACCACGAAAGGCCAAACAAAACGTGGTAAATATCTCATCTACTATTCTTACTAAAGATCAATTTGATGTGTTAAGTAAAGGTCTGAATTTTTGCCCTGCTAGTAAAACAGATTGGTTTACCCTTCAAGTAGACCTGCAACAGTTTTTTCGTAAGTTGAAGCTGCAGATCTGGTTCTAGGACCCGAGCAATTCTATTGTTGGGTCCAGAGTCACATCCCCAGATATCACCTCCTTTAGATTTTGTGATTTTGACCTTCCTAAAAAAAGCAAATTCAATCCCCCTGTATGTAACAGTGTATTGGATGCTTTTTGTACTCTTGTCGATCAGGATGTTGCTTCTCTAAGGTCTGAGTCTTCACAACTAGAACACCCTAATCTCACCTCTTCACAACTTTTAGCCTTACAATCATTCATGCAGGACCATAATATAATTCTAAAACCGGGCGATAAAGGCGGGGCGATCGTTATACTCAGTCGCAGCAAATATATTCGCGAGGCCCTCCGCCAATTGAACAATTGCACCACTTACAAACAATTACCCCGTAAGCCTGTTAAAGATAATAAGTTGAAACTCACCTCTATTTTCACCACAGCCTTAGAACAACACCTGATCGATGATAATCTCTGTGACTACTTGAAAGTCCCTTTTCCTGCGACACCGCTGTTGTACCTCTTACCTAAGATATATAAATCTTTGACGGACCCTCCCGGACGACCGATTGTCTCCGGGAGGGATTTCGTCACGAGCCATGTATCTATTTTCTTAAATCAGTTGTTAAGACCATACACAACAAGAGCAAAATCATTCCTACGTTACACATCTGACTTTTTGCAAAAATTAGAGAAAGTGGCGGTACCGGAGGATGTGATTTTAGCATACTTCGATATCGTATCACTATACACTCAATTCCCCACATAGAAGGTATTTCTGCCATTACTCAGGTTATCACACCCGACTTTTCTCCATTAGAAGTTCAGTTCATTATTTCTCTTCTCGACTTCGTTTTATCTAACAACTATTTCTCTTTTAACGACGCCTTTTATGCACAAATCGCAGGGACCACAATGGGGACCAATGTGGCCCCAACGTACGCCAACATCTTTGTGGCGGCGATGGAGGAGTCACACGTCTATGTGTCCCACCACTTCAGCCAAGTGCTGGGGTGGTGGAGATACGTAGACGATGTGTTCCTCATTTGGCGCGGTTTCGGCGATTCACTTCTATCTTTCCATTCTTTTCTCAATTCTATTAGTTCGCACATCCAATTCACTATTCATTTTTCCCACACTTCGGTTCAGTTTTTAGACACGTTCGTTTCTGTCAGTGCAGGTACATTATCCACCAGCCTTTACACCAAATCAACAGATTGCAACTCCATTCTCCATTACTACAGCCAGCATCCCCGCCCTATGATAAAGTCGCTTCCACACAGCCAGATGGTTAGAGCTCGCAGAATTGTCAGCAATCAGGATCTAATCCCCACGACCCTAGATAATATGGCCACCATTTTTCTAGAACGTGGATACCCAAAAAAACTTGTTTCACAATGTAAACGTGATGTTCCTGGTATGGATAGACAGTAACTGATACATAGCACTACTTCTAAATCCTCAAAAACAAAGGAAAGTGAGGTAAGGCACAGTGGAGGACTTATAGTCCAGAGTGGGTGCACAAGCTCCAAGGGTCCAACTCAAGATCCCAGATAATTGAAGAAAACACGGAAGAAGCGGCAGTCCAGGGATTGTAATCCAAGAAAATGATTTTATTCACCCATCAGTGAGATGCAACGTTTCGATCCACAATCCGGATCTTTATCAAGCATGGTAATCAAGTGTGACAAAACAGTATTTATATGGTATCACATGATGACATCATATCCTTCAGGGGGTGTGGCCACCCATGTAAACACAAACTAATTAATAATATAGTGCATAATCAACATGACATAATACATAGTCCATCAGATCTAGTGTTAATACAATCATGTACCTAATGAATGTGGTTGCGATCATGTGACTTACCTGCTTTGCGGTCATGTGATTTTGATCATGTGACTTGTCTGCTGTTTATGCAGGCGCATAGCAGCGGCCCGTCGCGAACGCGAGCGGCCATCCACTTCTGCGCATAGTGTTTGTGTACAAACACAGGCCGCATGCTTCCGGTAATGCCGTTCCGGATATGGTGGTAAGTGAAGGTGACCGGACAGTTGGATATCGGAGGTCAGAACTCTTATTATACACACTTATATGGGTGGATTTTCGCTACATTCATTAGGTACATGATTGTATTAACACTAGATCTGATGGACTATGTATTATGTCATGTTGATTATGCACTATATTATTAATTAGTTTGTGTTTACATGGGTGGCCACACCCCCTGAAGGATATGATGTCATCATGTGATACCATATAAATACTGTTTTGTCACACTTGATTACTGTGCTTGATAAAGATCCGGATTGTGGATCGAAACGTTGCATCTCACTGATGGGTGAATAAAATCATTTTCTTGGTTTACAATCCCTGGAGTGCCGCTTCTTCCGTGTTTTCTACTTCTAAATCCTCAGGTGACCGTATTACATTTGTATCTCAATTTAGTGACACATCCAACAAGATCTCATCTATATTCAGACAACACTGGTCCCTACTGAAACATGCCTTCGCACAGATTCAGGAATTCCAAACACCTCCGTTAAGGTCGTTTCGTCGAGCCCCGTATCGTCGTCATAGACTCGTCAAGGCTGACATTTCGGGGAAATCACATTCTGGACAATGGTATTTGACAGTTAGGAATAAAGGTTGTTATCCTTGCTGCCATTGTATTAATCGTTTAAAAATGCTCAAAGGTTCTACTTTCTTGCACCCTCGTACAGGTAAATCATACACTCTGAAACATTACTTGACATGCACGTCCAGTTACGTCATTTATGTGTTACTTTGTCCCTGCAATTTGATTTACATTGGAGAAACCACCAGTGAGTTCCGTGTTAGGTTCAATCAACACCGCTACACTATTAAAAAGGGTAGGCTTGACCTCCCCGTCCCAAAACATTTTATTGAAAAGGGTCACTCAGAGCGTGATTCGCGTTTTGCTTTAATTGATCACATTCCTCCCCTCAAAAGAGGTACGACTGCATTACATCGCCGAGAGTTATGGTGGATCTTTGAGTTACAGAGTTTGAAACCCCATGGTCTTAACGTTGATTTTCCAATTACGAATATCTGAATGCATCATCGACCTAGTCGATCCCTTGTAAATTGTCCCCCTCTGAGTCTGTATGTTTTACATATTGCTATTTACCACTTTGAGATGATTTATTTCCTCTTTTTTGTTCTCTTCCCTGCAGAGGCGGTTGAACGGATCCTGCGTGATAATCAAGTTTCCATCTCAAAAATTCTCCTCTTCACGCAACCGGAGACACAAACAATTCCTTATATTTGTTTATTCTTTATGATTTGTCATGTGTATTTTATTTTCCTTTCGCACCATTTGGACAGCTGCAATAATCTCAGACCTTTGGACCGAGTTCTGTTCGTGAGAGGGAGCCTTGTTGCATGTGAGTAAGAATGGGACACTTCTGGCTAGGGTACCACTGTATACCATCCTCAGTTACTGGGAATAGGGAGTATGGGACTCCCCCGTCCAGGGGTTATCCCTTCTCCTTGTGCCGGAGATCTGTATAATTGCAGATTCTCTATGGATACCGAGTGAGGGTCCAGATTGCTGTGTCCTGGTTGCATGTTTTTGAACGGCTGGCTCCCTCTACATCTATATTCAATACTAAATGCATCTGTTTACCATTTACTGTCCCCCCCTCTAAGCAGGAGTGGAGTTGGACTTTGTGGGCTCATGTCTTTATGCCTCTGTCCTTTGTATTGCCCTTTGTGGGCTTGGTGCTCCATCTTATTTAGCCATATATTTTTTTTTTACATCTCCCCTTCTTCTTTGCCCATACTTACCTCTTTTTCCAATCTCCAAGATGACCTGTGGTGCTTGCCTGCGTTAGCGCGCATGCACGAGTTTGGTATGCACCTCTCGCGACTGCGTGCTGCCTTCCGGCATCCACCTCCGAGACCTCCTTGCTTGTGCGCACACGCGGGCCGCTTTGGCGCCTCGCGCCTGCGCACAACATCTTTTACTATTCAGACCGCTTACGGTTGCGTTCCACTGTGCGTTCCATCCACCGGACGCACGCCGCCAGTGTGGGACGGAGCGCCCGGCGTTTATTGCATACATCACGCAGGACCCGCCTTATGATTCTGCCCTAGCAGGTTATTACACTTTTTATTTACGTTTATGCACTGTATTTATGCCACTTTGTACCACCAATGCATTATCACTATAGCACTTATGCATCTAATGTATTTATATTGCTTTATCTTGTGTTTGATCACTGTATACATTGAAATTGACTTTGCTATTGTTTGTATGCAAATGTTGTGATGCACTGATTATGTCACATCCCTCCACCATATTTGTATCACACCTTGTGCACTATGTAACTGCTTGAGAAAGGCTGCTTGCATGCAGCCAAAACGTTGCCTTGATGTCTGAGCTGGAATAAACGTCACTGCTTTTTCACCATACATGGAGTGCTACAGCCTTCTGTTTTATATATATATATATATATATATATATATATATATATATATATATATATATATGTGTGTAATTTTCGTTATATATATTCCCTTATTGTTTTAATTCATTTTCGCAGTATTTAATCCCTTGTCAGTTTCTATAAATTTTCATTCTTTTCATCCCTATTTTCCAGGGTATTCTTTATATCTTTTAACATATTAAATTCCTCTTTTCTCTCATATATATTGTATATATTTCTATTTTTAACTACTTTCTTTTCATTATATTTTTCCCTGTTACTGTGTTATTGCAATTCATTGTCCAATTGTACAATTACCTCAGGCACAGCTCTGTGGTGTCCCTGCTTCCTGCACTTGGGCTGGTGATCAGCTACATGCGCTCAAATCACCTGAGACACAGGCAGCTCCAAACTCAAATCACCTCAGACACAGGCAGCTCCATGCTCAAATCACCTCAGACACAGGCAGCTCCACGCTCAAATCACCTCAGACCCAGGCAGCTCCACGCTCAAATTACCTCAGACACAGGCAGCTCCAAACTCAAATCACCTCAGACACAGGCAGCTCCATTCTCAAATCACCTCAGACACAGGCAGCTCCACGCTCAAATCACCTGAGACACAGGCAGCTCCAAACTCAAATCACCTCAGACACAGGCAGCTCCATGCTCAAATCACCTCAGACACAGGCAGCTCCACGCTCAAATCACCTCAGACCCAGGCAGCTCCACGCTCAAATCACCTCAGACACAGGCAGCTCCAAACTCAAATCACCTCAGACACAGGCAGCTCCACGCTCAAATCACCTCAGACACAGGCAGCTCCACGCTCAAATCACCTCAGACCCAGGCAGCTCCACGCTCAAATTACCTCAGACACAGGCAGCTCCACGCTCAAATCACCTCAGACACAGGCAGCTCCAAACTCAAATCCCCTCAGACACAGGCAGCTCCATTCTCAAATCACCTCAGAAACAGGCAGCTCCACGCTCAAATCACCTCAGACACAGGCAGCTCCACGCTCAAATCCCCTCAGACACAGGCATCTCCACGCTCAAATCACCTCAGATACAGGCATCTCCATTCTCAAATCACCTCAGAAACAGGCAGCTCCACGCTCAAATCACCTCAGACACAGGCAGCTCCACGCTCAAATCCCCTCAGACACAGGCATCTCCACGCTCAAATCACCTGAGACACAGGCAGCTCCACGCTCAAATCCCCTCAGACACAGGCAGCTCCACGCTCAAATCACCTCAGACACAGGCAGCTCCACGCTCAAATCACTTCAGACACAGGCAGCTCCACGCTCAAATCATCTCAGACACAGGCAGCTCCATTGTCAAATCCCCTCAGACACAGGCAGCTCCACGCTCAAATCATCTCAGACACAGGCAGCTCCATTGTCAAATCACCTCAGACACAGGCAGCTCCACGCTCAAATCACCTCAGACACAGGCAGCTCCACGCTCAAATCACCTCAGACCCAGGCAGCTCCACCCTCAAATCACCTCAGACACAGGCAGCTCCACGCTCAAATCACCTCAGACACAGGCAGCTCCATGCTCAAATCACCTCAGACACAGGCAGCTCCACAGTCAAATCACCTCAGACAGAGGCAGCTCCATTCTCAAATCACCTAAGACACAGGCAGCTCCATGCACAAATCACCTCAGACACAGGCAGCTCCACGCTCAAATCACCGCAGACACAGGCAGCTCCATTCTCAAATCACCTCAGACACAGGCAGCTCCATGCTCAAATCACCTCAGATACATGCAGCTCCACGCTCAAATCACCTCAGACACAGGCAGCTCCATTCTCAAATCACCACAGACACAGGCAGCTCCACGCTCAAATCACCTCAGACACAGGCAGCTCCATTCTCAAATCACCTAAGACACAGGCAGCTCCACGCACAAATCACCTCAGACACAGGCAGCTCCACGCTCAAATCACCGCAGACACAGGCAGCTCCATTCTCAAATCACTTCAGACCCAGGCAGCTCCATGCTCAAATCACCTCAGATACAGGCAGCTCCACGCTCAAATCACCTCAGACACAGGCAGCTCCATTCTCAAATCACCTCAGACACAGGCAGCTCCATTCTCAAATCACCACAGACACAGGCAGCTCCACGCTCAAATCACCTCAGACACAGGCAGCTCCACGCTCAAATTACCTCAGACACAGGCAGCTCCACACTCAAATCACCTCAGACACAGGCAGCTCCACACTCAAATCACCTCAGACACAGGCAGCTCCACACTCAAATCACCTCAGACACAGGCAGCTCCACACTCAAATCACCTCAGACACAGGCAGCTCCACGCTCAAATCACCTCAGACACAGGCAGCTCCACGCTAAAATCACCTCAGACACAGGCAGCTCCATTCTCAAATCACCGCAGACACAGGCAGCTCCATGCTCAAATCACCTCAGACACAGGCAGCTCCACGCTCAAATCACCTCAGACACACAGGCAGCTCCACGCTCAAATCACCTCAGACACAGGCAGCTCAATGTTCAAATCACCTCAGACACAGGCAGCTCCATGCTCAAATCACCTCAGACACAGGCAGCTCCACGCTCAAATCACCTCAGACACACAGGCAGCTCCACGCTCAAATCACCTCAGACACAGGCAGCTCAATGTTCAAATCACCTCAGACACAGGCAGGTCCATTCTCAAATCACCTCAGACACAGGCAGCTCCATGCTCAAATCACCTCAGATACAGGCAGCTCCACGCTCAATTTACCTCAGACACAGGCATCTATTTTCCTGACAAATAACTGATTCTCCAGTCAGTTGGTTACCTCAAAGCTTCGGCAGCCAGAGCTTTCAGTCAGGGTTCAGCTCCATTAACCCCTTCAGGACCAAGCCCATTTTGGCCTTAAGGACCAGAGCGTTTTTTGCACATCTGACCACTGTCACTTTAAACATTAATAACTCTGGAATGCTTTTAGTTATCATTCTTATTCCGAGATTGTTTTTTCGTGACATATTCTACTTTAACGTAGTGGTAACATTTTTTGGTAACTTGCATCCTTTCCTTGTGAAAAATCCTAAAATTTGATGAAAAATTTGAAAATTTTGCATTTTTCTAACTTTGAAGCTCTCTGCTTGTAAGGAAAATGTATATTACAAATAAAAAAAAAATTTATTCACATATACAATATGTCTACTTTATGTTTGCATCATAAAAGTGACGAGTTTTTACTTTTGGAAGACACCAGAGGGCTTCAAAGTTCAGCAGCAATTTTCCAATTTTTCACAAAATTTTCAAACTCACTATTTTTCAGGGACCAGTTCAGGTTTGAAGTGGATTTGAAGGGTCTTCTTATTAGAAATACCCCACAAAAGACCCCATTATAAAAACTGCACCCCCCAAAGTATTCAAAATGACATTCAGTCATCATTTTAACCCTTTAGGTGTTTCACAGGAATAGAAGCAAAGTGAAGGAGAAAATTCACAATCTTCATTTTTTACACTCGCATGTTCTTGTAGACCCAATTTTTAAATTTTTACAAGGGGTAAAAGGAGAAAATGTATACTTATATTTGTAGCCTGATTTCTCTCGAGTAAGCACATACCTCATATGTCTATGTTAAGTGTTCGGCGGGCGCAGTAGAGGGCTCAGAAGGGAAAGAGCGATAAGGGGATTTTGGAGAGTACGTTTTTCTGAAATGGTTTTTGGGGGGCATGTTGCATTTAGGAAGCCCCTATGGTGCCAGAACAGCAAAAAACCCTCACATGGCATACCATTTTGGAAACTAGACCCCTTGAGGAACATAACAAGGAATAAAGTGAGCCTTAATACCCCACAGGTGTTTCACGACTTTTGCATATGTAAAAAAAAAATATTTTTTTTCACTAAAATGTGTGTTTCCCCCCAAATTTCACATTTTTCCAAGGGTTAATAGCAGGAAATACCCCCCAATATTTGTAACCCCTTCTCTTCTGAGTATGGAGGTACCCCATAAGTTGACCTGAAGTGCACTATGGGCGAACTACAATGCTCAGAAGAGAAGGAGTCATATTTGGCTTTTTGAGAGCAAATTTTGCTCGGGGGGCATGTCGCATTTAGGAAGCCCCTATGGTGCCAGAACAGCAAAAAATACCCACATGGCATACCATTTTGGAAACTAGACCCCTTGAGGAATGTAATAAGGAATAAAGTGAGCCTTATTACCCCACAGGTGTTTCACGACTTTTGCATATGTAAAAAAAAAAAAAAAAAATTTCCACTAAAATGTGTGTTTCCCCCCTAATTTCACCTTTTTGCAAGGGTTAATAGCAGAAAATACCCCCCAAAATTTGTAACCCCATCTCTTCTGAGTATGGAGGTACCCCATAAGTTGACCTGAAGTGCACTATGGGCGAACTACAATGCTCAGAAGAGAAGGAGTCATATTTGGCTTTTTGAGAGCAAATTTTGCTCGGGGAGCATGTCGCATTTAGGAAGCCCCTAAGGTGTCAGAACAGCAAAAAAAACCACACATGGCATACCATTTTGGAAACTAGACCCCTTGAGGAACGTAACAAGGGGTACAGTGAGCATTTGCCCCCCACTGGTGTCTGACAGATCTTTGGAACAGTGGGCTGTACAAGTTTTCATTTTCATGGACCACTGTTCCAAAGATCCGTCAGACACCTGTGGGGGGTAAATTCTCACTGCACCCCTCATTACATTCCGTGAGGGGTGTCGTTTCCGAAATGGGGTCACATGTGGGGTTTTTTTTTTTTTGCGTTTGTCAAAACCGCTGTAACAATCAGCCACCCCTGTGCAAATCACCTCAAATGTACATGGTGCGCTCTCCCTTCTGGGCCTTGTTGTGCGCCCCCAGAGCACTTTGCGCCCACATATGGGGTATCTCTGTAGTCGGGAGAAATTGCGTTACAAATTTTGGGGGGCTTTTTTCCCTTTTACCTCTTGTGAAAATGTAAAGTATAGGGCAACATCAGCATGTTAGTGTAAAAAATAAAAAAATTTTACACTAACATTCTGGTGTAGACCCCAACATTTCCTTTTCATGAAGGGTTAAAGAAGAAAATACCCCCCAAACCTTGTAACACAATTTCTCCCGAGTACGGCGATACCCCATATGTGACCCTAAACTGTTGCCCTGAAATACGACAGGGCTCCAAAGTGAGAGCGCCATGTGCATTTGAGGCCTAAATTAGGGATTTGCATAGGGGTGGACATAGGGGTATTCTACGCCAGTGATTCCCAAACAGGGTGCCTCCAGCTGTTGCAAAACTCCCAGCATGCCTGGACAGTCAACGGCTGTCCGACAATACTGGGAGTTGTTGTTTTTCAACAGCTGGAGGCTCTGCTTTGGAAACAGTGGTGTACCGGATGTTCTTATTGGGGGAGGGGGGCTGTTTAGGGGTATGTGTATATGTAGTGTTTTTAACTTTTTATTTTATTTTGTGTTAGTGTAGTGTAGTGTTTTTAGGGTACAGTCACATGGGCGGGGGGTTACAGCGAGTTTCCCAGCGCAAAATTTGCTGCATCTCAAGATGCGAGAAACCCACTGTAAAAGCCTCGCCCATGTGAATGTACCCTGTACATTCACGGGGGTGGCGGGGCGGGGGGGCTTGCATCAGCTGTTGCAAAACCACAACTCCCAGCATGCATGGTCTGTTAGTGCATGCTGGGAGTCATAGTTTTGCAACAGCTGGAGGCACACAGGTTAGGAAACACTGAGTTAGAAACAGACAATGTTTCCCAACCAGTGTGTCTCCAGTTGTTGCAAAACTACAACTCCCAGCATGCCCAGACAGCTGAAGGGCATGCTGGGAGTTGTAGTTCGGCAACATCTGAAGGGCCAGATGTTGCTGAACTAAAACTCCCAGCATGCCTGGACAGTCAGTGCATACTGGGAGTTGTAGTTTTGCAACAGCTGGAAGAGCACAGATTGGAGACCATTATACAATGGTCTCCAAACTGGGGCCCTCCAGATGTTGCAAAACTACAACTCCCAGCATGCATGGTCTTTTAGTGCATGCTGGGAGTTATAGTTTTGCAACAGCTGGAGGCACACAGGTTAGGAAACACTGAGTTAGAAACAATGTTTCCCAACCAGTGTGTCTCCAGCTGTTGCAAAACTACAACTCCCAGCATGCCCAGACAGCTGAAGGGCATGCTGGGAGTTGTAGTTCGGCAACATCTGAAGGGCCAGATGTTGCTTAACTAAAACTCCCAGCATGCCTGGACAGTCAGTGCATGCTGGGAGTTGTAGTTTTGCAACAGCTGGAAGAGCACAGATTGGAGACCATTATACAATGGTCTCCAAACTGGGGCCCTCCAGATGTTGCAAAACTACAACTCCCAGCATGCCCGGACAGCCAAAGGCTGTCTAGGCATGCTGGGAGTTGTAGTTTTCAGACTCCTAGAAGCAGCAGTGAAGATCTTCACTGCTGCCTCTGAGGACCACATACTTACCCGTCGCTGCTCGTCCACGTGGCCGGTCCCGCGCTGCTCCTCGGTCCCGCCGCTGGATCAGGTAAGTCCGCCGGTCCCCTCGTGTCCCCCCCCCCTATCCTGCAGGTCCCCGCGAGCCCCTGCAGCGCTTCGTCCCCCGTTCTGCCCGACTTCCAGGGGCGGGCAGTGCGGGGGATCTGAACTTTCACCCCAGATCACTGTGATTGGTCCACAGGGACCAATCACAGTGATCGCTGACCAGGACCATCAATTGATGGTCCTGGGGGTGAAGCAGAAGTTGTCCCCTGCTGGAAACAGCGGGACTTCTGCCAGTTAACCCGTGCGATGCTGCGCATCGCCGGGTTAACTGCATGTCATTTATAAACGCCGGGATGCGCGAACGCACTGCACAACCCGGCGTTTATATATGACATTCTGCGGGAAGGGGTTAAAAGATTGCTGCCATCTAATGTTCATTTCAGATAACTGCATTCAATATATTATAGTAATTCATTTTGTTCAGATTCCTTTTTTTCAATTCATACTACTAATGTCATTAATTTAATAATTAATAGCTGAAGTCAATAAATAAATAGATAATAAATTAATTTACTAATAAATAAATGATACTAAGAAATTATAAATAAGACTAATTAATAATAATTATTAAAATGAATTCATATTTATTCCTAAGCTATTAATTATATACACATATTTTACAATTATTATACAATTCTATTTATCCTTAATTTATTATATTTTTTCCTATATTTTCTTATACATGGAGAATGAGGAAACAACTAAAATGTCTGACACTCATAATTTTGATATTATATTACAGCATATGGTGGACCAGTTGGTCAATAAATCTGTACAAACAGCAGTTCATTCTGCTATGTCTTCCATACACAATGTAATTGCTAAATCCGTGGCTTCAGCAATGAACCGTAACACATTTCATGGTTCCCCTCAAATGGGTCCAGTCACATGAGTTGTTTTGGTCTGCAGAGGAATCCACCTCTCATATGGTGGGTGGATTTAAACAGGGCAAAGCTCCCAAAAAACTACATCACCTCATTATCGATCCTTCTGCTGACAAACAAAAGAGAATGGCATCACAAGCAGGGGATCAGGTTTCTATGAAGGCTTTATCTAACGCTCAATTCAAGAGGTCTAAGTTATCTCATAGACCCTCGGCCCCAGAGGCAGTATACCATAAGCGGGCATCTAAGGCTTCTTTCCAGAGAAAGCCTACCTCCTTTCCTACTAGGCCCTCATAGACCCTCAGCCCCAGAGGAAGTATACCATAAGCGGGCAGCTAAGGCCTCTTCCCAGAGAAAGCCTACCTCCTTTCCTACTAGGCCCTCATAGACCCACAGCTCCAGAGAGAGTATACCATAAGCGGGCATCTAAGGATGATATTTCGGACCCGGGTGATGACTCACAATAGGAGGACATTTCAGAGGAAGTAGATAATATATTGGGTGACGAATCCTCTGGTCTTGTCATTCTGGATAGTTCGAGGAACCCGGGTGAGATTAAACACCCGCGATCAGGGGAATGGATTCCCCATCCACAAGTTTCAAAGTTTGTTAGCCTGTGGGTTAAGAAACCTCTTGAAAAAATGGCCAGGAACAAATTAAAATTGGAGTGCCCTAGATCCTATTGATCTATCTACTTTTAAAGGATGTGCTTTATGCATGTTTGGAAATGACAATGCCTCTTAATGTATGGAGCAGAAGTCATCCACTTTAATGAAACTGGATCCGCAATTAATCCATTTGGCATCTTCAGGCTCTACCCCATCTGCTGATAATTATCTATTTGGGGACTCAAAGAGATAAACAAATACGTCAGACAACCATACAGAGGCCTTCCCTCACCTAGACCAGATAACTTCTCTTTACCACAGGTTTCTTATCAACCAGCCCCCTTCTTTCCAAGCATAGGGCGTCCATGGAGGGCTAGAGGCCACAGAGGCTTCCCACGATCGAGACCCCCTACAGGTAAGTGTTCCTCCATATTCTTCTCAAATACCCGTAGGAGGGAGAATAGCACATTTTTTCCATGTCTGGTCCACAATAACTTTCAAGGTTCAAGGATATCAAATAGAGTTTATTTGCCCCACTGTCAACCATTGATGTTTTCAAAATCAGATCCCAACCTCGTTCATATAGAAATCAAGGAATTATGTTCCAAAGGTGCTATAATTTCAGTATCCTTCAATACTCCAAGTTACCTGATCAAGTTATTCTTGGGGAAAAAGAAAGACAGAGGTCACAGACCAGTCATCAACTTAAAATTAAAATGTTTTTTGTCTTTTACCATCATTTCAAGATGGGGGAATACATTTTTTATGGGATCTATTATTACAAAATGACTGGCTGGCCAAGATAGATCTCAAAGACGCCTATCTCATGGTGCCTATGCACCCTATGTCTCTACCATACCTTCAGTTTTTATGAGAAGGTCAAAGTGACAATTCACCAGCCTGCCATTTGGTCAATCCTCAACCTCTTGGTGCTTCACAAAATTATTGAAACGAGTAATCGCTACTTTGAGGGCTCGAGGAGTTCGTCTTGTAACATATCTGGACGATATTCTCATCATGGCCGATTCTTTAAATCTCATTCACCTTCACATACATTGGACACTAACCTTATTTCAATCTTCATATCAACTGTTTAGAACTTTTGGCGGGTTCTTTTGCCCTCAAGAGTTTCGCCAAAGACAAGTCACATTGTTGTATTCTACTGCGGATGGACAGCATTCCTGTGGTACAATACATCAATTGACAGGGATGTACCAAATCAAAAACGTTAGCCAATATCACAAAATATTGTTGCCACTTTTGTCTGAATCAAAACATTTTTTTTATAGATTTTTCACATATATACAAATAGAAAGAAAGAAAAAAAAAACGAACATAGACATAGACACCACAATAATACAATAAGAAGAAAAAAAAAAAAGGGAGGGAAGGGGGAGGGGAAAAAAATATATGTCTTGGGGTCTATCAATTTATCAATATCTTATCAAAAAGAAAAGAAAGAAAAAATGCCATTTATTTCACTGGCCAAAACTTTATAAAATAGAATAGGCCTGGTCTCCTTGTTTCTCCTTAAAGTCTATGGACCAAACTTTTACAGATTTAAATTATATTATAAAGGCTTAAATTTAAACCATTTAGACCAGGCAGAGTTAAAGTAATTTAAGCGATTATTTACTATGGCTATTGATCTTTCCATTAAGCAGTTAGAATGAGTTTCATTAATAATATGCGTCAAGGGGGACTTCGCTATTTTTCCATTTAGCTGCTATTTTCAGCTTAACTACAGATAGGAAGTGCACCAGGATGGACTTGATTGATATATTGTCACGATTCGGCTGGCTGGAGGTGGATCCTCTGTGCCAGAGAGGGATTGGCGTGGACCGTGTCGGTGGACCGGTTCTAAGTTGCTACTGGTATTCACCAGAGCCCGCCGCAAAGCGGGATGGTCTTGCAGCGGTGGTAGCAACCAGGTCGTATCCACCGGCAACGGCTCAACCTCTCTGACTGCTGAGATAAGCGCGGTACAAGGGAGTAGACAAGAGCAAGGTCGGACGTAGCAGAAGGTCTGGGCAGGCAGCAAGGATCGTAGTCAGGGGCAATGGCAGGAGGTCAGGAACACAGGCTAGGAACACACAAGGAAACGCTTTCACTGGCACAATGGCAACAAGATCCGGCGAGGGAGTGCAGGGGAAGTGAGGTATAAGTAGGGAGTGCACAGGTGAAGGTACTGATTAAAACCTGCTGCGCCAATCAGTGGCGCACCGGCCCTTTAAATCGCAAAGACCCGGTGCGCGCGCGCCCTAAGGAGCGGGGCCGCGCGCGCCGATACAGCACAGACGGGGAACGGGTCTGGTAAGGGAATCGAGATGCGCATCGCGAGCGGGCGCGTCCCGCATCGCGAATCGCATCCCAGCTGGGAGCAATATCGCAGCACACCCGGTCGGCAGGTCTGACCGGGGCGCTGTGAATAAGAGAACGCTGTGAGCGCTTCGGGGAGGAGCGGGGACCCGGAGCGCTCGGCGTAACATATATCTTCTTCCCCTATGCCCATATGTAAGAGTGCTATCTCAGGCCCCCATTTAAATGGTATGTTTGTTATTCTGCGTAGGAATGTAGCAATCTGGTCCCAAAGGGGTTTAGTGGTATCACATTCCCACCATATATGTAAAGAGTACCTACTTTCTGATTACACCTCCAGCACTCGTTTGAGCAGCCAGGATACATTAATGAGAGTTTATGTGGGGTGATATACCAACGATTTAGAAACTTTCTTGATATCTCTAAATGTGAGATACAGTGAGATATATCTGTAGTGCCCTTATATACTCCTTCCCACTGTACCAAAGAAAAAGTTTTTCCAAAGTCCTTCTCCCATTTCCGACAACATGGAAGAATATTTACCCTAGGGGAAAGCGCTGCGTATGCTCGTGAAATACCTTTTTGTAATGTGTGTGAAGAGGAGAAAAACCAAGAGCTATACAGAGGGCATGTTGTCTTTGGAAATGGTTTAATCGAGTCGACATAGTGTCTAATTTGCAAATATTTATAAAATTCGGTATTTGGGAGATGATGTTTATCTACAATAGTAGCAAAGGGCAATAAACCAGAAGGATCAAGTATATCTGAAAGTTTAAGGATACCGTTTCCTTGCCATCTTGAAAGATTAATATCAGGAATTTGTTCTTGTATAACATCAAATGGGAGGTCT
Organism: Hyla sarda; assembly: GCF_029499605.1. Classification (NCBI taxonomy): domain Eukaryota; kingdom Metazoa; phylum Chordata; class Amphibia; order Anura; family Hylidae; genus Hyla; species Hyla sarda. The sequence goes on along the minus strand of NC_079189.1, from coordinate 318,308,064 downwards.
TCTAAAGCAAGTGGTAGTAGCAGCTGTGCTACTTTTGGTAGAGACCCCCACCATCAAAACATTATTTTGAAAGCAGAATACCTCCCAGGTTTGTCCAAGTCCATAGCGGACTGGAACTCTTGTTTCCTAATCGACAACAGCAATTGGAGACTAGATCCTCTTGTTTTCAATCAACTCAATTTTCTCTGGGGTTTGCTTCATTTAGACTTGTTCGCATCCTGTCTGAATCGCCAACTTCCACGATTCTTCAGCTGGTGTCCTGACCCAGAATCTCTGGGCACAGATGCATTACCTAAACTTTGGCCATCAGAGACTCTTTATGCATTTCCACCATTTGCATTAATTCCGAGAATTCTCCTATTACCAAATTACAGAAATCAACCATTGTCCTGATAACCCCTCTTTGGCCTACCCAATCTTGGTTCCCTCAGATTTTGGGAATGTCTATAGATTTTCCTCACATCATACCAATACATCAATACATCCTATTAGATCTGTCAGGGAATCCACATCCTCTGATTTTGTCAGACCAACTGTCTCTAGTAGCCTGGTTCATCTCAGGTCATCAAAACCTGTTTTCGATCTTTCACAATCAGCTAGAGATATCTTCTCTGACGCGTGGGGTCCAGGTACCAGATCAGCTTACGGCTAAGCCTAGAAAATTTGGTCTAATTGGTGCATACAACGGGATTTGGATCCCATACATGCATCTATAACACAAGTCATTAATTTCCTTTCAGATTCTTTTGATGTTGGTAAATCGTGCTATTAATGTAAATCGTTGGGCCATCTCTCTTTACCATGCACCAGTGCAAGTTTTACCATTAGGAAAACACCCTTTAACCCCTTAAGGACTGAGCCCTTTTTCGCAATTCTGACCACCGTCACTTTAAGCATTAATAACTCTAAGATGCTTTTACCGATTATTCTGATTCTGAGATTGTTTTTTCGTGACATATTCTACTTTATTTTAGGGGTAAATTTTCGTCATTACTTGCATCCTTTCTTGGTGAAAAATCCCAAAATTTCATGAAAATGTAGCATTTTTCTAACTTTAAAGCTCTTTGCTTGTAATGAAAATTGCTATTCCAAATACATTTTATATTGATTCACAAATACAATATGTCTACTTTATGTTGGCATCATAAAATGGACATATTTTAACTTTTAGAAAAAATTTGAGGGCTTCAAAGTATAGCAGCAATTGGCTGTTTGGGCATGCTGGGAGGTGCAGTTTGGCAACCACTAGGAAGGGCAGCAGTAAATATCGCTTACTGCCCCCTTCCTTTCCCCCCCCACCGTCGCTTCCCTATCTGCGCCGCTGATCTCCGCAGTCTCCAGCGATGCCAGTCTCCAGCGATTTCAGCAGGCATCCCGTTCCGCTCCCCAACCAGCTAGCGACAGCGACCGGAACGCCCTCAGTCCTTAAGGACTTTAAAACGGGAGAGTATGGATACGCCCGCCGTCCTTTACAGGTTAATGTGCAAGTTATTGAAAAATATTAAATAGGTATCAATCTACTTGAGATGTCACGGTACTCTTAAATTTTGATCAATTCATTGGGAGATAATGATTCCACACGATTAAAATTATTAACTTATAAATTCACAATGTTATCATGTCTCATTTCTTTTAAGAGAGTCGCAGATGTTAGAGCTTTAGATATTTCTCAGACAATTTTCCCCTCAAGGAGTTATATTTTTCCATACTTAAACAAACTAAGACCAAGCTTCACATGGTTTTTTACCCAGCTTTTCCTCATGAAGAAAGAGTCGCTCAACTTCTCAATGACTTATCTCCTTTTGCAGACCTCATTTACGGGTTCTCATTTACCATTCTCCAACTTTTGCGAGGTGGATTAGACAAGTCATGTCTCTAGTAGGTATCAATAATTCAGTTTTTTGGGGACCATACAACTAGAAATGCCATGTCCACTAAAGTTAGACAAGGAGGAGGCTCTTTGGCAGATATATTGAAAGCTGCTTATTGGTCATCAGAATCCACATTCAAAACTTCTTATTTTAGACCCACACATTTCTATGTCTTTATTTTAACCTTAGATTTATTATTACATATATTTTCATTAATGTATAAGCTTTAAACAAGCATAATGTGAGTCTCCTGTCTTGTTATAAAATTGGAGATTTTCCTACCCTTGGTGACAGAAAATATAGATTTTATTAAAGACAGTAGATGAGCATTATCCCTCCCATGTACCCGTCCTTATCTATTTATGATTTTTCTATGTTTCTTTCAGCCTAAACAAGTTACAACTCTGGGTTTCCGGTTATTCCTTCTTATGTAAGGGATCAATCATCCTTAAGTAGACCTGCAATTGGTTCCAGTTCCATTCATTCTGTTTTCAACAAGAGAACTTCAACTTTATATTATTCTCTTTTACCACGTCATCAAAGAAAGAGGAGGGGCTTCACCTGAGGGGTCCTTATATTAACCTGGACTGTACCATTACTCATTAAATACTGGACTTAATGTACTGCTTCAACTTTTTTTTTCTTTTCTTTCTTAACTGTTTATTAACTCTTTGTTTGCTGCTATCAATTCAGTAAAGAATGAATTTAGCATAATGCTTGTCTCCTGTCTTTAATAAAATCTATATTTTCCGTCACCAAGGGTAGGAAAATCGTAAGCTACTTAGGAAAAGCATAAAAGGTCAAACAATGGTATGCACATCACTCACACAAGTCTGCCATCTTGCCTTCCTACTTCCTCCAGGTATTATTAGCAGCTGAGCCAATGATAAGCCCAGTGAGTGGGAGTATTATTTTTCTGTCAATATAAATAGACAGGGCATAAATATGAGACTTAGCCCTGAAATGTGGTGTATTAATCATTATGGCATCATTCTGTGCACACTACAATCAGATCATTTAAGTTTGCAGTCCCTTTAAAAGTGTACATTCATCATTTCTCAATAGCTAGAAGGAGGAAATCCTTCTGTCTGGTAGGATCAGGAAACCCAGACCAACACCACATGGAAACTATGAATGCAGAACTACATGCAAATATCATAGTGGCATTTCTCACATGTTTTTTTTCAATTACACATTTTTTTCCCCCCTAGTGAAGCAGAAAGGTAAAAACCACAATAAAAGTTTAAAAGTAAATTATAGGGGCCATGGTTCCCAAAGTCATTAGATTGCATGTGGGGGTGCTTTCACTTGTGAGTACCGTTTTCATGTATTTTTAAAGCCAAAACAAGAATTGAGTTAAATAAAAAATAAATAAATTATATATATATACATATATATATATATATATATATATATATATATATATATATACTGTCCTCAGACCTAGCCACAAGGTTTTATTTACAAGAATACAAAAAGGCTTATTTAAAGGGGTACTGCAGCGAAAAATAACTTATCCCCTATCCACAGGAAAGGGGATAAGTGTCAGTTCACGAGGGGTCTTAGCACTTGGACCCCCTGCGATCTCCTGAACAGGCCCAGACTCTTTTACCTCTATATGAGCACCAGTATGGCCTCTATTACAGCTAACAAAGGGGTTTGCTAACATGCAGTCAGGTCCACAAATATTGGGACATGGACACAATTCTAACATTTTTGGCTCTATACACCACCACAATGGATTTGAAATGAAACGAACAAGATGTCCTTTAACTGCAGATTTGTCAGCTTTAATTTGAGGGTATTTACATCCAAATCAGGTGAACGGTGTAGAAATTACAACAGTTTGCATATGTGCCTCCCATTACTTAAGGGACCAAAAGTAATGGGACAGAATAATAATCATAAATCAAACTTTCAACTTTTAATACTTGGTTGCAAATCCTTTGCAGTCAATTACATCCTGAAGTCTGGAAAGCATAGACATCACCAGACGCTGGGTTTCCTCCCTGGTGATGCTTTGCCAGGCTCTACTGCAACTGTCTTCAGTTCCAACTTGTTCTTGGGGCATTTTCCCTTCAGTTTTGTCTTCAGAAAGTGAAATGCATGCTCAATCGGATTCAGGTCAGGTGATTGACTTGGCCATTGCATAACATTCCACTTCTTTCCCTTAATAAACTCTTGGTTGCTTTTGCAGCATGCTTTGGGTCATTGTCCATCTGCACTGTGAAGCGCTGTCCAAAGAGTTCTGAAGCATTTTGCTGAATATAAGCAGATAATATTTCCCAAAACACTTCAGAATTCATCCTGCTGCTTTTGTCAGCAGTCACATCATCAATAAATACAAGAGATCCAGTTCCATTGGCAGCCATACATGCCCACTATGCCATGACACTACCACCACCATGCTTCACTAATGAGGTGGGATGCTTAGGATCATGTTCCTTTCCTTCCTCATACTCTTCTCTTCCCATCACTCTGGTACAAGTTGATCTTGTTCTCATCTGTCCATAGGATGTTGTTCCTAACTGTAAAGGCTTTTTTAGATGTCGTTTGGCAAATTCTAATCTAGCCTTCCTGTTTTTGAGGCTCACCAATGGTTTCCATCTTGTGGGGAACCCTCTGTATTCACTCTGGTGAAGTCTTCTCTAGATTGTTCACTTTGACACACATACGTCTATCTCCTGGGGAGTGTTCTTGATCTGGCCAACTGTTGTGAAGGGGGTTTTCGTCACCAGGGAAAGAATTCTTCGGTCATCCTCCACAGTTGTTTACCTTGGTCTTCCGGGTCTTTTGGTGTTGCTGAGCTCACCGGTGCCTTTCCAAACAGTTGTTTTGGCCACGCATTGTTTTGATTATCTCTCTGATTGGTTTGTTTTGCTTTTTCAGCCTAATGATGGCTTGCTTCACTGATAGTGACAGCTCTTTGGATTTCATCTTGAGAGTTGACTGCAACATATTGCAAATGCAAATAGCACACCTGAAATTAACTCTGGACCTTTTATCTGCTCATTGTAATTGGGATAATGAGGGAATAACACATACCTGGACATGGTAACAGCTGAGAAGCCAATTGTCCCATTACTTTTGGTCCCTTTACAAGTGGGAATCAAATATGCAAACTGTTGTAATTCCTACACCGATCACCTGATTTGGATCACCTGATTTGATTAAAGCTGACAGTCTGAAGTTAAAGCAAATCTTGTTTGTTTCATTTCAAATCCATTGTGGTGGTGTATTGACCCAAACATTTTAGAATTGTGTCGGTGTCCCAATATTTATGGACCTGACTGTATATAATAGCAAATCTGCCTAGCTATGCTGTGATCCATCCAATAATGATTGTTTAGCAGCGAGTGTTTAGCAGAAAGTTCCCAACTGAGCAGTATGCATGAGGGATGCCTGCAGTTTAGCGCACCACTGAAAATTATTTCTACTCTAATAATCAAATGTACCAGTTTCCAAGTCAGGTTATTGCGTGCTCTAAAAAGATTCACCATGTGTAAATATAGCTCCAAATATCAGCTCAACAATAATAAGTTTATGGGTGTTGTTATTTCACTAACTAGAATGCTGCAAACTTTGTGTAAATCTAATACTGATACAATACAATTTCAGGCAGAATACACAATGGCATTCAGTGTCTACCTGGTGACATCTCTGATTGGGGGTCATTCCTTTTCTTCTTGTCCAAACTGTATGGCCTCTTCAGAGTGTCCTCACACTGTGCCTGTAAAATAATTATAATACACACTCTGCTCCCTGAAATTAATTATAATACACACTGTGCCCACAATATTTATTATAATACACACTGTGCTCCCCAAAATGTATTATAATACACACTTCTCCCTATAAAATGTATTATAATGCATACTATGCCTTCCAGAAAATTACAGTGCCACTCACCAAAGTAAAAGATACACACCTTTAGATACCACTGGGGCCTGACAAAGCGCAAAAGCACGATACAGTCCGTTGCCCACTGCTTTGTGAAACCCTCCTGCACCTGTTCCATCTCTGCCTCCCTGTATGTCTGCACTATGTATGTTATAAAGACGTTTTGTATCAACCATCGGACTAGGTGAGTGCTCCGTCATTCATTCTTTGATGAGGATATATTCAGATATTGTGGATTCGGAGACATGTAGCGCCATCTCCCGCAGTGGATTGGAGATTTATTACTGTAGTGCAGCACGACAAATCTGGCATTGCCTCTCTTTTAATATTATATATACATTTTGTGTAATAATAAAGTGTTATTATATTTTGATATCATGTATGGTGTTGGGTCTCTTTTGGGTCTGGTGCTTGAATGTTCATCTTTTCCAACTTCTCTGTTATTGGTTGCCCCCCTTTTCTTTGGAGTAATATATTCAGCTTATGTACCAGAACCTTTCCCAGTGCACATGCTGAACATGTTCATATAGCCGGATGTGAACAGATACCTTACATTTACTGGTAAAGTCTGGATTTTAGAAGAAACCATATTCTTTAACATAATGATCCAGCATATTTTACCAATAGTGTGTAAACTTATTACAAATTACAATTTGTAAGGCATATGTAATATGTCTTTTCATAAAACAACCAAAAATCTGTTTCTGTAAGTTACATAGGTGCCCAGAAATTAGATGAATTGCAGTGGGCAGAAACCAGCTGTAACTTATTTTTGTATGAAGATCTCTGATTGCGGCAACAATTAAACTATATTATGGACAAAGCTCTAGTCTTGAATACAGCCCCAATCTGTAACAGTCTGTCATTTAGCTGCCATGATCATCCCTTTAATAGTAAACAGGTGTTTCATGATTCTAGCTTTTTTCAAATGCTCCTTTGTTCTGCTTTCAGTCAACCAAAGCCTTGTTGGCTGAAAGTCTGCACATTTATTTCCAAGAACACTGAGATTTTAATACCAGAGGAAAAATAAAGCCCCGCTAACACTATCACCGTCAATGGGCCTCTTGTTGACTTCAGATTAAGCCACTTGTCTGGCCTTGTTTTTGAAGTGTTACAGATAATGTCACCACATCTTCCACAGAAGGTCAAGCTCTCTGAAACACAACAGTGACCGTAGTATTAGACATATCACAAAGCCACTGGTAAATGTCCCAATTGAATTATGAATATTACAAATTAATCGAAGACATTAAAGGGTTTTTTCAACAAAAACTATACTTACCTTATTCTGTTTCCTGTAGTCTCCATTATCGCTACTCCGAGTCTCCACTGTGCTATAATTCCCTTTCTCGTGCTAGGGCCTGATATGTCAGAGTGCTGCTTAGCCAATTAATGGTTGAGGGAGTACACCACTGTGGCTGGTGATTGGCTGAGCGCCACTTTGACGTATCAGGTCCCAGTACCAGAAACTTGAGCATGGCAGAGAACGGAAGTAGTGATACCGGAGGCTATGGGGGACCAAGTGAGGTAAGTATGTTTTTTGTGTGTGTGTGTGTGAGGCAGCCTTGCCATGTTTTTAGAAAACCCCTCTTCTCCAGACAACCCCTTTAAGGGGGAATTCGCACATGGCAGAAAACATGGAGATAGTCTGAAAATTTGCACCAAATCATTTCCCTTGATTATGAAATGGATTTAATTGTTGAATTTGCCCAATGCATATCAGTTAGTCTGTTTCCTGTGGTTAATTCATCTGCTCCAGACATTGCTGCAGTTCCCACCTTAGTACCTGGTCCTCAACTTTCTGCTCCACAGCAGTACTAAGGTCAGTCATAATCTAGTCAGGTCTTTGTACCTACTCCAGTTGCTTTCTCATTTCTTGCCTTAGGACTGTTCAGTGCCTTTCTGATCCACAACTGCACACTTGTAATTTTAAGCCTAGCCAAGGGGATGGCTGCTTCAAGGAGATGCATTTGGAGAAGAAGTATTCTTGGCAGTTTCCTCATCACTTCCTTATCAGTTTCTTAGAGTCACTATTTTATCAGTACTTTTTGGAGGCAGCACACTATGTAGTTATTAAAAAAGCAGAATACATTATTAATTATTTATTACTTCTAAATATAATATTTAAATTCAGAGCATAACAGTGTTTAAACTTGATACACGACAAATGAAAAATATTAAAAACAGACTGCTGAATATTTTATGGGTAGAGTTTTTTTTAATTACTTTTACAAAACACTGATAAAAAAATACCCCCATCAGGCTGCCATATGATAAACAGTACCCTGTAAAGTGTATCCAGTAGAAAGGACACAAAGTAAAATATTCCCAAAATTGCTATAAAAAATGTAGCTTATCAGTCAGATACATTCTCTATATGTAAATGAAATACATGCAAAAATTCCTCCACTGAACAAATGGGTAAGTATGCCTGTTCTTTTGGTATCTGTGAACGGAAGGAACTACCTAGCATGAGTAATTAATAGAAAATGCAATATCAGTGTGAATTGTATCTAAGCATCATCATCTATAGTAAATGGCACTTAGATATATACTTGATGTATTTACAGTAGGACTATTACAGTGCATCCTGTGCGAATGCTGTCTTGCCAACTATAGAAAATCTTCTATGAATCCGGATATTACGCAACAGCAATGGATCCCAAAGCTAAGTGGTGATGCTTAAGGTGTGAACTTGTGTTGAGTCTATAAGTGAAGCATCCATAGACTTTGGTATCCTTAGAGGGATGCAGTGCTATAAATGAAGGACAGCAATCTGATGGCGACCTTATCTGAATATTTTTTTTTACTACTTTTTACAACTTTTTCTTGAATTCTGACACATTATTGCTATTTTTATACTAGCATAATAAAAGCTAAGTTTTAAAGGTTCCCTGTACAGTCACTATTTTTCTAAAAATGTAGTAAATGCTGTAGCAATTTCCGTCACACTTATATGTAGTTATTCTTCACAATCTGTACACCAGTAAACATTGTTATATTGTTTATTCAAAGTGTATTAATTAAAGGGGTTAACCAGGTGGGAAATTGTTTAGTTTTTTATTTTAACAATGCCCATTCTGTCCAACTTAAAAAAAAAAAGCTCTACGTACATCACAGCTCTCCCGTGGTGCTTCTGGTATCCTGCTACAGTCCCTGGTGCGATCGTCTTCGTGCTTCTTGGGCCCAATACATCATGAAGCAACTCATTGAATTGCTGGCTGCAACAGTGTCCCACCTTGGCCAGTGATCGGCTGAGGGGCAATGTGATATATTGGGCCGAAGCACCGATCTTCTTTCATGGCCCAATATGTCACATTGTCGCCCACAAATCACTGGCTGAGATGTGACATTGCTATTACCTGACATTCGCTGAGCTGCAGCGTGACGTATTGAGTCCAGGAAGCAGGAAGAGGAGCACATTGGGGACCGTAGCAGGATACCAGAGGCGCCACAGGAGTGCTTTTTTCTTTTATATCTTACAGAATGTGCATAGATTAAAAAACCTGTTTAATATAAAAAAAATACAATACAATATTAAATAGCCTGGCTAGGCTAGGAGGTTTGTCCACTCTGATCGAAGAGCTGAGCAAACTCCTAACTTTAGGGATTGAAGCAGGAAGCTTTTGTCCAATGACATACATGCAAGTATGGGTTTATCAGCTGGGAAGGATATTATCCTTGCTGTTTATAAAAACTCACCAAAAATATAGAAGCACTTTATAACCTCCAAAAATAACTATCAGGGGGCCATAAAAGATTACAATATCTTTTTTTTTCAACTTAGATATTTTATTAAGCACGTTACAAGAAAACAGACAGTAGACAGTATGTCGTTCCACACGCAGGTGAAACATCGCAAAGTGCTTAGGATTTTCAACTTTACCAACATTATAACATAGGTCAAAAATAGGAATCATAATTGAATATGCAACACTTATCTGTGCATGAATATACATAAACAGCATTCGTTTCTGACATGACAGATCTTCTAGGCTAGGGGTTTGTCTTGGCAGGGATATTAAAGTTGTCATCTCATGGCTCTAGTGTAGCCAGAGGGTAGGGATGGAAAGTGATGGGGGGGGGGGGTTGGGAAGGGGCTGTAAGGGCGAGGTGAGCCCATGGAGGAGAGGGAAGGAGGGGGGGAGGGGACGGGCAGGATGAGGAGGGGGAGAAGGAAAGGGACAGGAGTAGGCCAAAGGCGAAGGGGGGGGGGTAGAAGGGAAGGCTCAGAATAAGAAGTACAGTTCTCTCAGCAAGGATACAGAAATAGAAGAAGGATGGGGGGGGGGCTAAGGGAAAGGGTGTTGATGTTAATTGGTAGGACGTCATGTGTAGGAGGCCAATTTGAGCCACCTATCCAGGGGTAGTTTGAGGTGTGGGCCCAGACAGGTCAGAACTCAACCAGGGTCGCAATATTTTGAGAAAGGTATCATGCGCTCTACCGATTCTACTAGACATTTCTTCAAATGTGCAAATCTGTGTGACTCTGGCCAACCATTCTTGTTTGGAGGGGGGGGGGGATTTTTGGAGCCATTTGACTGGAATTAAACTTTTAGCTGCAGCTAGGAGGTGGGTAATCAGCAGGTCCGAGGAGGGGACGTAAGATATGGAAGGACATCCCAGAAGAACCACTTCTGGAGTGAGGTGTATGGCTTTCCCTATTACATTAGAGATTACAGATTCAACTTCCTGCCAGAAGGGAACGATCTGAGGGCATTGCCATCAGATGTGTGTATGAGTACCCACATGGGAATTACATCGCTCACATAAACTGGATTGAGCCAGGCCATGAGCGTGTAGGGATTCAGGAACTTTATACCAACGTGCTAGGATTTTGAAATGGTTTTCTTGTAAGTGCACGAATTTAGATAACCCATGTGAGTGTGTAAGAATACGTGTAACTTCCACGTCAGTAAAGGAGAAGGCCAATTCCCTCTCCCATGAGGAGATGTAACCAGGTCTCCTAAAAGGTTGAGCCTGTCTGCACAGCGATCTGGCAGACTACAGTTTCCACGGTCTATCAGTAACTGTGATTAGGGAGCGTTCCAGATCTGTCAACTCCCGTAGAGGCAGGTATTTGTTGGCAAAGATCTTACAGCATTCCTTAACATGCCGAAAATGAAGGAATGAGGAGTTCACCTCAGGCAGCAGGGACGGGAGATGGTTGTCGGTCGGAATCCCACTGTCAGGGAAGAGCTGCATCAGGGGGGTCTTTGTCAATTTTGCCCACATAGGTGTGAATGTGGAAGAAGACATCCCCAAGACCACAGGAAGTAGATGTGAGGGGAGGAGGGCGAAATAGGAGGGGAGAGCAGAGGAGATAGACTAGACCAAGAAGAGAAAATCCCTCCGTAGAGAAGCCCACTGTCGCCTTTTTTAGAACCTAGGCGAGACGAGGGAGGATGCCACAGATCCTTTAACAGGTCATTCCCGTAAGCTTCGTGTGCCCAATCTGTGACACTCGTAGAGCGTGTAGGACTAGTAAGCTGGACCCAGCGTTTAAGCTGCATTTCTTTATACAATTTGCGAACATCCGGTAGCCCTAAGCCCCCCTCATGTTTAGGACGTGCAAGTAAGGCATGTGACATACGTGGCCTCTTATGTTTCCATGAGTGGTAGCGGGGAAAAAAGAATCCGATCCTGGCGCTCACCCGTGCGGCAGCTGAGGAAATGATGTCAGGAGCCGTGATGAGGTAAAAGATGCACTTTATTTTGAATAAAGCAGGGACTACGCGTTGCGAGGGGACAGGCTCCCCTCTTCCTCAGGTCCAATCATAAGGGCTAGGGGGTAGGGCTTGTGTTTTAAAGGGAAAAAAGCCCGCGAATTTGGGTGCTCATAATCACAGAATACACAATAATGCAAAAAATAGCAGACAAATACATAATATATAAGGATCGTGAGCGATACAAACATGGGGGGCACAGAATGTTACAAAGGCCCCATGTGAAAACAAAAGATAGGATACGTTCTATATTTAGTATAGTTTCATGCACCAAGTATTGGGCAGTGATACTATACGACATGGTGCACAGGAAGTTCCAGCGGTATGGGGCCATGGACAGATGGTGCACTTAGTCGCTGTTCAGGCATGGCAGGGACAAACCTCTGGATGGGAGACATAGGAACCGACAATCTAAGCCCTTCCATTGAATCCAGCTGATGGGGGTACATGGTTTAGGCAGAAAATAGGCTGGCAGACCTAAGGGGGGTGGTAATGTCTATAGCTTGATATTAGCAGATGAGCTCAGTTGCCTCATTCAGACCCCTAGGGTGAAGTGTCTGGAGGGAGTAAATCCAGAACATCTCTTTTTTGTTCAGTATTGCAGACCTGTTGTCCGCACCAATGGGGATCTGCTCAATTGGTGTGATGGTAATTGGGTTAGGGATGTCCTTATGATGAATACTGGTATGTCTGGATAAGCTGTGGAGGAGAAAACCTTTTCTTATATTCGTCCTGTGTTGGTTCAAGCGTATGTGAAGTGGTTGTGTGGTCCGACCAATGTATTGTTTGCCACATATGTAGTTTATCAGGTAGACCACGTAAGATGATTGGCAGGTCATGCGGGATTTGAGGTGGAACGTGGCACCCGTTGCTGTGCTCGTAATGGTTGATTGCTTATGGCAGATGGTAGTGCAGCATAAACATCTGGGATGACCACATTTAAAGGCTCCATTCTTCGTGGTCATGGTATTGAAGGTACCCCCTATGGTTAGATGTTTTTTCTTTTTCTTACCACGGCTAGGGGCGATCAGATTGCGTAGAGTAGGAGCCCTACGCTAGGTTTATGCTGCACTACCATCTGCCATAAGCAATCAACCATTACGAGCACAGCAACGGGTGCCACGTTCCACCTCAAATCCCGCATGACCTGCCAATCATCTTACGTGGTCTACCTGATAAACTGTATATGTGGCAAACAATACATTGGTCGGACCACACAACCACTTCACATACGCTTGAACCAACACAGGACGAATATAAGAAAAGGTTTTCTCCTCCACAGCTTATCCAGACATACCAGTATTCATCATAAGGACATCCCTAACCCAATTACCATCACACCAATTGAGCAGATCCCCATTGGTGCGGACAACAGGTCTGCAATACTGAACAAAAAAGAGATGTTCTGGATTTACTCCCTCCAGACACTTCACCCTAGGGGTCTGAATGAGGCAACTGAGCTCATCTGCTAATATCAAGCTATAGACATTACCACCCCCCTTAGGTCTGCCAGCCTATTTTCTGCCTAAACCATGTACCCCCATCAGCTGGATTCAATGGAAGGGCTTAGATTGTCGGTTCCTATGTCTCCCATCCAGAGGTTTGTCCCTGCCATGCCTGAACAGCGACTAAGTGCACCATCTGTCCATGGCCCCATACCGCTGGAACTTCCTGTGCACCATGTCGTATAGTATCACTGCCCAATACTTGGTGCATGAAACTATACTAAATATAGAACGTATCCTATCTTTTGTTTTCACATGGGGCCTTTGTAACATTCTGTGCCCCCCATGTTTGTATCGCTCACGATCCTTATATATTATGTATTTGTCTGCTATTTTTTGCATTATTGTGTATTCTGTGATTATGAGCACCCAAATTCGTGGGCTTTTTTCCCTTTAAAACACAAGCCCTACCCCCTAGCCCTTATGATTGGACCTGAGGAAGAGGGGAGCCTGTCCCCTCGCAACGCGTAGTCCCTGCTTTATTCAAAATAAAGTGCATCTTTTACCTCATCACGGCTCCTGACATCATTTCCTCAGCTGCCGCACGGGTGAGCGCCATGATCGGATTCCTTTTTCCCCGCTACCACTCATACTCTCAGACCGTCCGGCCGGACGGGTGGATCCGGGCAGCACACCGTGGATTTCCACTTACCCACACCAGTTGGGCCCCTTCAAGCTGCAACAGGTGTTATGCTCTCAGCATAACACCACCAGGTGAGAGCATTCCTTACGCTTCCTCACCTGTCACTTGTAATAAGGATAACGGCGCATTGTCCCTTTTTGTCTTTCATACTTCTCTCTTATGTTTCCAGAGGTAGTTAGAAAAAATTCTCCTAATAGACGTGAAGAGCTTTTCAGGGAGGGATATAGGTAACATGAACATCTTATAGGTTATTTTAGGAAGGACATAGCATTGAATTACATTACGCCTCCCCATCCACGAGATCAACGATATGTCATATTCTGCTAAGGTCGACGTGATCTCGGTCAGTAATGTCTCAAAATTGAGACCGTACAGGGCCCCTAGGTTGGCTGTTATGTTCACTCCCAGATATTTAAGGTGGGATTTGGCCCATTGAAATTTAGACTGATTGCGAAGTTGTGAGGCTAATTTTGGGGTTAAGGTTACATTGAGCAACTCTGACTTTGCGATATTAACTTTAAAATTAGAGATAGTACCATAGTCAGAGAAAAGCTGCATCAGTGAGGGGGGACTATTTACGGGGTCACCCAAGAGAAACAACAGGTCATCCGCGAAAGCTAAAACTTTCAGCTCACCGTGGGGTGTAAGGAATCCTTTAATGGCGGTGAGTTGGCGAACCTTTTGGAGTAACGTTTCCATCACCAGGATGAAAAGGGTGCGGGAAAGGGGACACCCTTGCCTGGTTCCATCGGATATGGTAAAGGGCGGAGATATAGTATCATTCATCAGGAGGGAAGCCGACGGAGCAGAGTAAAGAGACATTATGGCCTCGATGAAGGAGTTGGGAAATTTGAATTTCTTGAGAACCTCAATCATATATTGCCAGTTTACTCTATCGAAGGCCTTCTCGGCATCAACACCAAGAAGGGCCAATGGCAGAGCAGACGAGGAAGCCTGTGAGATAGCAAGTAGAAGTTTTTCTGTTGGTGAAGAGAAGTGTAATAAAGCAGCACTCAGCCCAGATGACTTGTGCAAACAGGAATGATTCTTTATTCCAAGTAGCGGTAAAACAGGGAGCAGAAGAACATACAGCGGGGAGGACAAAGACCGTAGCCACAGTCAGACGCGGGGGCACACCAATGAACAGCAACTAGTTTTGCATCACACCGAAGAAGCGTCGGTGTGACACGAAACTAGTTGCTGTTCATTGATGTGCCCCCGCGTCTGACCGTGGCTACGGTCTTTGTCCTCCCAGCTGTATGTTCTTCTGCTCCCTGTTTTACCACTACTTGGAATAAAGAATCGTTCCTGTTTGCACAAGTCATCTGGGGTGAGTGCTGCTTTATTACACTTCTCTTCGCCATCTGGATTACCTGGACTTTGTTTCATTATAAGTGTGCACCCCCAAGGGACTATATGCGATTGTCCTATACAACCAATGTGTTACCTACCCCCCCCACAAGATTGTTGGCAGTGTTGCAGTGCCTGATTTTCTCTTTCTTTCTTTGAGATACAGAAGTTTTTCTGAATTCACACATCCTTCCCTACCTGGCACGAAGCCCGCCTGGTCCTCTCCAATGAGGTGGGGCAGTAATTTTTCAATCCGTAATGAAAGAAGTTTGGCCCATAGCTTGAGGTCTAGGTTTAACAGAGAGATCGGGCGGAAACTACCACATTCAGTTGGGTCCTTTCCTTCCAAGATTACAATATCTTTATTGGTAAATGTTAAAAAACATAGAATGTATAGCACCACATTGGGGTATATAAAGAAAGAGATGGATACTAGGGAAGGGATCTCATGAGACACAGTGTCAATATGCTTGAATGTAATATGGGAACCATATTCTGATAGTTGGGTCAATGCTTGCCATGGTAAAAATGCTCTAGTGCACAAAGGCTAATAACATTTCCAAGTATCAAAATTAAGTAATAAGTGACCTGGACATGCAAGTCCAAATCATAGGCGATTCATGATGCAATACATGATCACAAGCACAGGGCCAAACTAGCTATTATTCAGAATCCTTCAGTTCATACCCAGTGTAGGTTAAAAACTCTTTCTTATAAGACATTTCCTTTCTAAATAAACATGTTGTGAAGAAGAGGAAAATACAGGTCATATGTGTAACGGATCACGGCAGTTGGTGGATCCTCCGGGCCTGTGTGGATAGTGAAGTGAGCCGTGCCAGGGAACAGAGTCTAAGGTGCCGCTGGTTTTCACCAGAACCCGTCGCAAAGCGGGATGGTCTTGCTGTGGCAGGCGGCACCCAGGTCGCTACCCCTGGCATGACTTGTCCACACAGGTAGCTGGGAGGTGGTGTGGCACAGAAGGAGACTGGCAGGACGTAGCAAGATGGAAGTAGGTCAGAGCAGGTAACACAGGTGCAGGGGAGGTAAGGCAGCAAGGAACAGGTACACAGTAACAGGGACACAGACTTTCACCATGGCACAAGGTAACCAAGGGACGACCTGATATTTAAGGACAGGGTGCAGGTGTAGACACTTGATTAAATGAGCACTGGTCCTTTAAGAGGCTGCGAGGACATGGAAAGGCGGAAGATGAGGGAGGTGAGAGACGGGCTGGGATTCGCATGCAAGCGCGTACCGCGATGCGAATCCCAGCCCCGCTGACAGCGGGGACATGAGCAAACAGCGCTCATGGCTGGCGTTTCCAGCCAGAGCACAGGCATTAACTTATGCTTGTAGTGGTTGCTAAGGCACAGCAAGATACATTCTACATTAGTTCTATGATGAATTAAATGGTAGATCTGCTCACTAATATTTTGGGAATTTAGGAATGCTTTTATTATTCTTTATATACTTCTAAAACTAACTCAGTGGATGGAGAGATGCTTACTGAAGCAGATAGTATTTTTTGGAGGCCTCCTTATAGGTAGTGGAGCTGGAGGCAGCTGTCTTGATGGCCAATAATAAAGTGCCAGATATGGACACTTTACTGTCTGAAGTTTACAAAAAGTATGGTGATATTCTTTTTCAGCTGCTAGAGGTTTTCAATTCTCACTAGAACATGATTCTTTGAAACCTATTATGAGGAAGCCAATAGCAGTGGTTTTGCTAAAAACTAATAAGGATCCACTCCTTGCCAAATCCTATAATCACATTTCTTTACTTTCTACTGATATAACGTTTCTGGCTAAGGCTCTTCCTCTTAGATTGAATAAGGAAATAGCTAATAAGGCTATTTTGTTTCATTAGATGCCTTGAAGTATTGATAGTAGTGATAGTGTGGAGTGACAATATCACTGGCATACTTGGAGGTATTGAGATTTGGTCCATGTTTTATAGCATAGGTAAAGTAATTGTATTCTAAATCCCAAGGCCAGGATTCCAGCAAACGGGAACTTGCCAGCCTATTTCGATTTGTCTCCTGGCACTAACCAAGGGTACCTGCTGTTGCCACTATTTTTCCCATTGTGGACATCCACAGGTTCCACTATGGTGATTTTGATAATATGATTGCTCTTTACGTTCATGATGCGTACTTTGTCTTGGTTGTCACGATGCCGGCTGGCAGGTAGTGGATCCTCTGTGCCAGAGAGGGATTGGCGTGGACCGTGCTAGTGGATCGGTTCTAAGTCACTACTGGTATTCACCAGAGCCCGCCGCAAAGCGGGATGGTCTTGCTGCGGCGGTAGTGACCAGGTCGTATCCACTAGCAACGGCTCACCTCTCTGGCTGCTGAAGATAGGCGCGGTACAAGGGAGTAGACAGAAGCAAGGTCGGACGTAGCAGAAGGTCGGGGCAGGCAGCAAGGATCGTAGTCAGGGGCAACGGCAGGAGGTCTGGAACACAGGCTAGGAACACACAAGGGAACGCTTTCACTGGCACGATGGCAACAAGATCCGGCAAGGGAGTGCAGGGGAAGTGAGGTGATATAGGGAAGTGCACAGGTGAAGACACTAATTGGAATCACTGCGCCAATCAGCGGCGCAGTGGCCCTTTAAATCGCAAAGACCCGGCGCGCGCGCGCCCTAGGGAGCGGGGCCGCGCGCGCCGGGACAGGACCGAGGGAGAGCGAGTCAGGTACGGGAGCCGGGGTGCGCATCGCGAGCGGGTGCTACCCGCATCGCGAATCGCATCCCGGCTGGAAGCGGAATCGCAGCGCCCCGGGTCAGTGGATCTGACCGGAGCGCTGCAGCGGGGAGAGTGTAGCGAGCGCTCCGGGGAGGAGCGGGGACCCGGAGCGCTCGGCGTAACAGTACCCCCCCCCTTGGGTCTCCCCCTCTTCTTAGAGCCTGAGAACCTGAGGAGCAGACTTTTGTCTAGGATGTTGTCCTCAGGTTCCCAGGATCTCTCTTCAGGACCACAACCCTCCCAATCCACTAAAAAAAAAGTTTTCCCTCTGACCTTTTTAGAAGCTAAGATCTCTTTGACAGAGAAGATGTCCGAGGAGCCGGAAACAGGAGTGGGAGGAACAGATTTGGGAGAAAAACGGTTGAGGATGAGTGGTTTAAGAAGAGAAACGTGAAAGGCATTAGGGATACGAAGAGAAGGAGGAAGAAGAAGTTTGTAAGAGACAGGATTCATTTGACACAAAATTTTGAAAGGACCAAGATAGCGTGGTCCCAACTTGTAGCTAGGGACACGGAAGCGGACATATTTAGCGGAGAGCCATACCTTGTCTCCAGGGGAAAGAATGGGAGTAGCTCTTCTTTTCTTATCCGCGAACTTCTTCATGCGTGATGAAGCCTGTAAGAGAGAATTTTGGGTCTCTCTCCATATGATGGAAAGGTCACGAGAAATTTCATCCACAGCGGGCAGACCAGAGGGCAAGGGGGTAGGGAGGGGGGGAAGAGGGTGACGGCCGTACACCACGAAAAATGGGGATTTGGAGGAAGATTCAGAGACTCTGAAGTTATACGAGAATTCGGCCCATGGAAGGAGATCTGCCCAGTCATCCTGGCGGGAGGAAACAAAATGTCGCAAATAATCACCCAAGACCTGGTTAATTCTTTCTACTTGTCCATTGGACTGGGGATGATATGCAGAAGAAAAATTTAATTTAATCTTGAGTTGTTTACAGAGAGCCCTCCAGAATTTAGACACGAATTGGACGCCTCTATCCGAGACGATCTGCGTAGGCAACCCGTGAAGACGAAAAATGTGTACAAAAAATTGTTTAGCCAACTGAGGCGCTGAAGGAAGACCAGGAAGAGGGATGAAATGTGCCATTTTGGAGAATCGATCAACGACCACCCAAATAACAGTGTTGCCACGGGAAGGGGGTAAATCAGTAATAAAATCCATACCAATCAGAGACCAAGGCTGTTCGGGGACAGGCAGGGGATGAAGAAAACCAGCGGGCTTCTGGCGAGGAGTCTTATCCCGGGCACAGATAGTGCAGGCTCGCACAAAGTCCACGACATCCGTCTCCAGAGTCGGCCACCAATAGAAGCGGGAGATGAGTTGCACAGATTTCTTGATGCCCACATGACCTGCGAGATGGGAGGAGTGACCCCATTTGAGGATTCCGAGGCGTTGGCGTGGAGAGACAAAGGTCTTTCCTGGAGGAGTTTGCCTGATGGAGGCTGGAGAAGAGGAGATCAGGCAGTCAGGTGGAATGATGTGTTGCGGAGAGAGTTCAACTTCTGAGGCATCCGAGGAACGAGAGAGAGCATCGGCCCTAATGTTCTTATCGGCAGGACGAAAGTGAATCTCAAAATTAAATCGGGCAAAGAACAGAGACCACCGGGCCTGGCGAGGATTCAGCCGTTGGGCAGACTGGAGGTAGGAGAGGTTCTTGTGGTCGGTGTAAATAATAACTGGAAATCTTGATCCCTCCAGCAGATGCCTCCATTCCTCAAGTGCTAATTTAATGGCTAGAAGCTCTCGATCCCCGATGGAGTAGTTCCTCTCCGCCGGAGAGAAGGTCCTAGAAAAAAAACCACAAGTGACAGCATGCCCGGAAGAATTTTTTTGTAGAAGAACAGCTCCAGCTCCCACTGAGGAGGCATCAACCTCCAATAGGAAGGGTTTGGAAGGGTCAGGTCTGGAGAGCACGGGAGCCGAAGAAAAGGCAGACTTGAGTCGTTTAAAGGCGTCTTCCGCTTGAGGAGGCCAAGACTTGGGATTGGCATTTTTTTTGGTTAAAGCCACGATAGGAGCCACAACGGTAGAAAAATGTGGAATAAATTGCCTGTAATAATTGGCGAACCCCAAAAAGCGTTGGATAGCATGGAGTCCGGAGGGGCGTGGCCAATCTAAGACGGCAGAGAGTTTGTCTGGATCCATTTGTAGTCCCTGGCCAGAGACCAAATATCCTAGAAAAGGAAGAGATTGGCATTCAAACAGACATTTCTCAATTTTGGCATAGAGTTGATTGTCACGAAGTCTCTGAAGAACCATACGGACATGCTGGCGGTGTTCTTCTAGATTGGCAGAAAAAATTAGGATATCGTCCAGATATACAACAACACAGGAGTATAACAGATCACGAAAAATTTCATTAACAAAGTCTTGGAAGACAGCAGGGGCGTTGCACAGGCCAAAGGGCATGACCAGATACTCAAAGTGTCCATCTCTGGTGTTAAATGCCGTTTTCCACTCATCCCCCTCTCTGATGCGGATGAGGTTATAGGCACCTCTTAAGTCCAGTTTAGTAAAGATGTGGGCACCTTGGAGGCGATCAAAGAGTTCAGAGATGAGGGGTAGGGGGTAGCGGTTCTTAACCGTGATTTTATTAAGACTGCGGTAGTCAATGCAAGGACGTAGGGAGCCATCTTTTTTGGACACAAAGAAAAATCCGGCTCCGGCAGGAGAGGAGGATTTACGGATAAAGCCCTTTTTTAAATTTTCCTGGACGTATTCAGACATGGCAAGAGTCTCTGGGGCAGAGAGAGGATAAATTCTGCCCCGGGGTGGAGTAGTGCCCGGGAGGAGGTCGATAGGACAATCATAAGGCCTGTGAGGAGGTAGAGTCTCAGCTTGTTTTTTGCAGAAAACATCCGCGAAGTCCATATAGGCCTTAGGGAGACCGGTTACTGGAGGAACCACAGAGTCACGGCAAGGGTTACTGGGAACCGGTTTTAGACAGTCCTTGGAACAAGAGGGCCCCCAACTCTTGATCTCCCCAGTGGACCAATCCAGGGTTGGGGAATGAAGTTGAAGCCAGGGAAGTCCAAGGAGAATTTCCGAGGTGCAATTGGGGAGGACCAAAAGTTCAATCCTCTCGTGATGAGATCCGATGCTCATTAGAAGGGGCTCCGTGCGAAAACGTATGGTACAGTCCAATCTTTCATTGTTTACACAATTGATGTAAAGGGGTCTGGCGAGACTGGTCACTGGGATGTTGAACTTGTTGACGAGAGAGGCCAAAATAAAATTTCCTGCAGATCCAGAGTCCAAGAAGGCCACAGTAGAGAAGGAGAAGGCAGAGGCAGACATCCGCACAGGCACAGTAAGACGTGGAGAAGCAGAGTAGACATCAAGGACTGTCTCACCTTTGTGCGGAGTCAGCGTACGTCTTTCCAGGCGGGGAGGACGGATAGGACAATCCCTCAGGAAGTGTTCGGTACTAGCACAGTACAGGCAGAGGTTCTCCATGCGGCGTCGTGTCCTCTCTTGAGGTGTCAGGCGAGACCGGTCGACCTGCATAGCCTCCACGGCGGGAGGCACAGGAACGGATTGCAGGGGACCAGAGGAGAGAGGAGCCGAGGAGAAGAAACGCCTCGTGCGAACAGAGTCCATATCTTGGCGGAGCTCCTGACGCCTTTCGGAAAAACGCATGTCAATGCGAGTGGCTAGGTGAATGAGTTCATGTAGATTAGCAGGAATTTCTCGTGCGGCCAGAACATCTTTAATGTTGCTGGATAGGCCTTTTTTAAAGGTCGCGCAGAGGGCCTCATTATTCCAGGATAATTCTGAAGCAAGAGTACGGAATTGTACGGCATACTCGCCAACGGAAGAATTACCCTGGACCAGGTTCAACAGGGCAGTCTCAGCAGAAGAGGCTCGGGCAGGTTCCTCAAAGACACTTCGGATTTCCGAGAAGAAGGAGTGTACAGAGGCAGTGACGGGGTCATTGCGGTCCCAGAGCGGTGTGGCCCAAGACAGGGCTTTTCCAGACAGAAGGCTGACTACGAAAGCCACCTTAGACCTTTCAGTGGGAAACAGGTCCGACATCATCTCCAGATGCAGGGAACATTGGGAAAGAAAGCCACGGCAAAACTTAGAGTCCCCATCAAATTTATCCGGCAAGGATAGGCGTAGACCAGGAGCGGCCACTCGCTGCGGAGGAGGTGCAGGAGCTGGCGGAGGAGATGACTGCTGAAGCTGTGGTAGTAACTGCTGTAGCATAACGGTCAGTTGAGACAGCTGTTGGCCTTGTTGCGCTATCTGTTGTGACTGCTGGGCGACCACCGTGGTAAGGTCAGCGACAACTGGCAGAGGAACTTCAGCGGGATCCATGGCCGGATCTACTGTCACGATGCCGGCTGGCAGGTAGTGGATCCTCTGTGCCAGAGAGGGATTGGCGTGGACCGTGCTAGTGGATCGGTTCTAAGTCACTACTGGTATTCACCAGAGCCCGCCGCAAAGCGGGATGGTCTTGCTGCGGCGGTAGTGACCAGGTCGTATCCACTAGCAACGGCTCACCTCTCTGGCTGCTGAAGATAGGCGCGGTACAAGGGAGTAGACAGAAGCAAGGTCGGACGTAGCAGAAGGTCGGGGCAGGCAGCAAGGATCGTAGTCAGGGGCAACGGCAGGAGGTCTGGAACACAGGCTAGGAACACACAAGGGAACGCTTTCACTGGCACGATGGCAACAAGATCCGGCAAGGGAGTGCAGGGGAAGTGAGGTGATATAGGGAAGTGCACAGGTGAAGACACTAATTGGAATCACTGCGCCAATCAGCGGCGCAGTGGCCCTTTAAATCGCAAAGACCCGGCGCGCGCGCGCCCTAGGGAGCGGGGCCGCGCGCGCCGGGACAGGACCGAGGGAGAGCGAGTCAGGTACGGGAGCCGGGGTGCGCATCGCGAGCGGGTGCTACCCGCATCGCGAATCGCATCCCGGCTGGAAGCGGAATCGCAGCGCCCCGGGTCAGTGGATCTGACCGGAGCGCTGCAGCGGGGAGAGTGTAGCGAGCGCTCCGGGGAGGAGCGGGGACCCGGAGCGCTCGGCGTAACATTGGTGACCCAGGCACATTGCATAATCTCATGTCTATCATCAACTATTTTGATACAATTTTTTTGTATTGGGTTTTATATTTATTGGCTTTAGTCTACTTTTATGCCCCTAGACAGGCCTCTTGACTCTTGTGATTATTCCATGTTTTTGTCAAGTCAAATTTATCAAAGTAGAAATCTCCACTTCCAATTTGGTATATGAATTCCTTAACTTAACCTGACCTTAATGACAGCATCTTCCTCTGAGGGTGGTAGAGTATATTTGATGAAAATGATTCTCGTGCCTCAGCTTCTCTATATTTTCCACAACTTTCATAATCCAAAATGGAAGTCAACCTAGGCTCAAACTGGAAACTGTACAACAGGATATAACAGATTGGGGCTGGCACTCCCCAAATTGTGAGGAGTAGCTTGGGGATATACTCCAAGTATGAGAATTTTACATCATTTTTTTAATTCTCAGGATTTGGAAACTGGAAGGTTTTCTGGCGACAGAAAAAACTGGCCACTCTAAAGATAAAGCAACTTAAAGGTGTAGGAAAATTATGCCCAAATATTATTATTGTAGAAAAAGTATACCCCCTTGTGGAATAATCCACTTTTTCCTAAAATTATCAAACTATAGGGGTTTGAAGCCCTGAAGAGAATGGGTGTTGATACATTTTTTTTGCAAATTTTGCATGATTATGACGCCCAATCCAGACTTGGTCTTCTTTCTACTCATTTTGACTTGGCTCTGGATGTGGTTACTTTAGCACCAGTTCCACAGGTTTTATCTCTCAGCTTTATAATTTAATTTTATCTACTTTTCTTTTGCTTCAAATCCTTTAGGGGCTCATAGAAAATGTTGGGGAGATATTGGCATTTTACGAGCAGAGCAATGTTCATCCATCTCTACTTTAGTCCTCGAACAATGAATATGACAAGGTGAACACTTCTACCAATTATTTATTGTGCACAGGATTTATAAGACTCAAGCTATTTTTCATCGGGTTGGTGTTTGAGCTGATGTCTCATGTCCACGATGTGCAGTTGAGTCTAGCGACTTGTTGCATATGCTTAGGAGCCACCTGGCTGTAACCATATTGAAATGTTTAGACAGTATTCATTGTGTGTAAGCAGTCCCAGGGATCCTATAATTTGTAATGACCTTTATTTTTATTTTTAAGGAAAGGTGTAGGTAGGGAGGTTGCTGCATATATTGCTCGGACACCAATAGCCCAGCACTACAAGGTGGGGATTTTTATTTGGAGGAGGGATCCAAGTGCTTAAACACTAATACTTTAGCTTATTTTTATTTTTTTTTTTGTGTTCAGAAAAGAAAAATATGCATCCATGCACAATTTTCTTTTAAGCTTGAGGAACTTGTGCAGTATTTTACCAAAACCAGGAGAAGAAAACTTATATGGAAAGATTTGCACTTTATTCTGTGTTTTGGACCCTCTCAAGGTATTTATAAAACTACTCACCAAAATGAGGCCAAAATAGTATGTGTGCACATAGCCTATTTGCAATATTCATTAGATTTCCACCTTGTCCATAAAAATAAAAATTTTGGTTGGCAACTAAAAATGCAACAGCTTTTTCACAAACCATCAATTGATATTAAAGGAGTACTCTGGTGCAGAGTTTTCCTGCTCCATCCTGCCAGGGCTGCAAAAAAATGAAAGTAAACCATCTCTCACCTTCCTGGGTTCCCGTGGAGCGCCGCTACAGCTGATTGGTCCTCCGGTCCATCTCCTTCATACTTCCGTTTAAACGAAGCATCACATAGCGCTCTGCCTATTATGGGCCGAGCCTGAACATCGCGGCGGCCGGCGATAGGCTGAGCGCCATGTGACACTTTTTTCACACGAAAGTATGAAGGAGATGGACCAGAGGACCAATCAGCTGTAGCGGCGCTCCGCGGGAACACAGGAAGGTGAGAGATGGTTTATTTTCATTTTTTTTGCAGCCCGGGCAGGACGGAGCAGGAATACTCTGCACCAGAGTACTCTAAAAGAGCTAAAGCACAGACACTTTGGGGTACATTTATCAATGTATGCTTATGTATTCATTTTGTTTAGTTCTTTTTTTCTTACTATTTTCTGTTTTTTTGCTTAAGTGTGACTTTTTTATCAACTGGTTTCAGTCTGTTGATAAATTTCTTTAACGTAAGTAATTTTAAATTTTTTTTGCTTTGGTAGTGGCCTTTTCTGCTCCATGTCTGAACTGGAGTAAATTTAGTAGGTTTTTTCATGCAATGCTATTTTTTTCCGACTTTCGCACTTGATAAATCTCTGACTACTGCAAGTCAAAAATTACTTTTTGCTTTGGTAAGCAAAGGGCACTGGACAATCAAAAAGTCACACAAAAAATAGAGTAGTCGCACATGCAACTTTTTTGCGACAATTTTAGGCAAAAAAAAACAAAAAACTACTAAATGCTTTGATAAATGTTCCCCTTTGAGGATACAGAGTTGCTTGACATGGACCAAGCAAAAGCAGCACTTCATTGGCCAGTCCACCAAACAATATTAGTTCACCCTATACAGAAGATATGCATGTCTTGCACACACAGGACATGTCATCAATAAGCTTTGTTTATGAATAAAATGATTTGTGAGTCAACACCAAGCAAATAAACTTTTAAAGCAAGCGTTTGGCTCAAAATTTTCTGGAAATGAGGTTATCTTTTCTAGACCTTTGAGGCTCATTGTGTTAGATTGTAGTATGGAAAGACAGAGGCAGCCAAAAAGCACATGCTATGAGTCTTTTGCCCAGTGTTTCCGGTTATCCCAGATCAGCAGATGTCATTTTAATTGTATTTGCATCCTTGGGAAGAAGATATAATTTAAAACTAGCAGATGTAACTGTTTCTAAGTAAATTACATTGAAGCTGGCATCAGTTACTGCACACGTAAGCGCAACAAGTCAGTCATAGAAAGGAGCTTAGTAATACTCCTGAATCGGGGCTCAAAGGAGGATTTTCCTAATAGTACCTACAATGCATTTAGAATTTCTTCACAACCTTTTTTTTACATTTCACATATCTTGTTGCAATCTTTTACTTAAATAGCAAAAGCTAAAATTATTCAGGCCCTGTGCAATGACACTTGAAATGTACCTCTGGTATCTCCCATTTCTCTTGATGTTAACCCACTTGTGGTAAATTCAGGTGATCGGAAATGGTTTGGAGAGACACCCCCCTGTCTATATAAGTTCTCAAAGGTAGCAATGCATATCAGATCACAAACCAAGAGCACAGTGGCCACCATAATTCTTAAATGAAAGAGGTTTGAAACAAAGAAGGACTCTTCCTAGAGTTAGACACCCACCACATTGCTACAGAGACTTAAGGGGTGGGGGTAGGGGGTCAGCCTGTCAGTGCTCAGACCATATGTCGCACCTTACATCAAATCGGTCTGCATGACTGTTTTCCCAGAAGGAAGCCTCTTCTAAATAGTGTTGAGCGGCATAGGCCATATTCGAATTTGCGATATTTCGCGAATATATGGACGAATATTCGTCATATATTCGCTAAATTCGCATATTCGTAATATTCGTGTTTTATTTTCGCATATGCGAAAATTAGCATATGCTACTATTCGCATATGCGAAAATTCGCACGCCAGTCTCACACAGTAGTATTAGAGCCTTCTTTACACCACACAAGCTGGAAGCAGAGAGGGATGATCACTGTGATGTGTCCTGTGAAAAAAAACAAAAAACGAATATTCGTAATTACGAATATATAGTGCTATATTCGCGAATATTTGTGAATTCGCGAATATGCGATATTCGCAAATAAAATTTGCATTGCGAATATTCGCGAACAACACTACTTCTAAATATAATGCACAAGAAAGCCTGCAAACAGTTTGCTGAAGACAAGCAGATTAAGCACATAGATTACTGGAACCAAGTCCTGTGGTCTCATGAGACCAAGATGTGTGGCAGCAACCAGGTGAGACATACAAAGACAAGCGTGTGTTGCCTACAGTCAAACATGGTGGTCGGAGTGTCATGGTCTGGGACTGTTGCTGGCTGGCAGTAGGGAAATACAGATCATTGAAGGAAGCATGAATGCCAACATGTACAGAGACATACTGAAGCAAAACATGAACCCCCTTTCAGAAACTGGTCTGCAAGACAGCATTCCAACATATTAACAACCCCAAAAAACCCTCCAAGACCACCACTGCCTTGCTAACGAAGCTGATGGTAAAGGTGATGGGCTGGCCAAGCATGACTCCAGACCTAAACCCTATTACCAACTGTGGGTCATCCTTTAATGGAAGGTAGAGGTGTCTCTAACATCCACCAGCTCTATGATGTCCGTATGGAGGAGTATTAGGCACTCCAGTGGCCATCTGTGCAGCTCTGATGATTTCCATGCTGAAAAGGCTTAAAGGGGTACTCCACTGGAAAACATTATTTTTTAAATCAACTGGTGCCGGAAAGTTAAACAGATTTGTAAATTACTTCTATTAAAAAAAATCTTAATTCTTCCAGTACTTATCAGCTGCTGTTATGATCCACAGGAAGTTCTTTTCTTTTTGAATCTCCTTTCTGTCTGACCACAGTGTTCTCTGCTGACACCTCTGTCCATGTCAGGAACTGTCCAGAGCAGGATATGTTTTCTATGGGGATTTGCTCCTGCTCTGGGCAGTTCCTAAAATGGACAGAGGTGTTAACAGAGAGCACTGTGGTCAGACAGAAAGAAAATTCAAAAAGAAAAGAACTTCTAGTGGATCATAACAGCAGCTGATAAGTACTTTACAAGTAATTTACAAATCTGTTTAACTTTCTTGCACCAGTTGATAAAAAAAAAAAAATGTTTTCCAGTGAAGTACCCCTAGAAAATAATGGTGAACACACAAAATATCGACACCATGAGCACAATTTGGACATTTCCATTTTCCACACCTTTGTTGCCAAGCTTTAGACAAGAATGGTTGTGTGTTGAGTTATTCTGAGAGGTGTCTGATGCCAGTGGCGGTACCCCCACGATCTCTGCGCAGCATCCGGCATTCTGAATGAACACTGGGTTCTGGCGGCAGTGGTTGTGACATCACGCCACGCCCACCTTGTGACGTCACACCACAAACCCTCAATGCATGTCTATAGTGGCGGAGTACCCCAATAATGTTCTGTCCTCTCAAAATTACTCAGCACACAACCATTAATGTCTAAACCTTGGCAACAAAAGTGAGTACCCTCCTAAGTGGAAATGGGATAGGAAATAAGATGTCTAGAGGTGGAGTGCC
Organism: Hyla sarda; assembly: GCF_029499605.1. NCBI lineage: Eukaryota > Metazoa > Chordata > Amphibia > Anura > Hylidae > Hyla > Hyla sarda. The sequence goes on along the minus strand of NC_079189.1, from coordinate 318,280,028 downwards.
CCTTTAACCCCTTAACAACCAAGGACTTCATGCACCAGGACATACATTTATGTCTTGTATGCTCGAGTCATGTGCAGCAGGTCCCGGTTGTTGATAGCAGCCAGGGACCCGCCGGTAATGACCAACATCCGGTGTGCTCACTTATGTGAGAAACTGTACATATAATGTGAAGGGTGGACTCACTTATGGACTCACAAGTTGTGAGATTAACATAATATTGTGGCTAGCTTTTTGTGAACTGGTATTTCCTGTTTGACTTTTCTTTTTTTGACTGCAAATCCCACAATTCCATTTTCCTCCCTCCCACACATCAGCCACCCCACCCACTGAAACATAAATGAGCTGCATCCATTCAAAAGACCTGTGGTATTCAATCAGGGTGCCTACGGCTGTTGCATTAGTTGCAGATTGATCTCTCTCCCACCAAGCGATCTCTCCACCCATTGAAGCAGACAGGCTGCCTGTCATCAGCTGACTAGTGAGTCAGGTCTCGGCCGCATTGCAACCTGGGGAAAATCAGACAACAGTCTGAGACAACAGTCATTTTGTATGCTGATAAAAAAATAAATATTGGAGTGAAAATCACAGAAGAATTGTGAGAAAATCACCACACACTGGTACAGACACTATATTATGAATTACACTAACTTTACAGCCCCTGTAGCATAGTCAAATAAAAAAAATTCCTGGAATACCCCTTTAAGTAAACTAGATTGCCTTTGGTGAGGGATTGGTACTGCATATACCTAACTATAAACTTCCCACACCTTGGCTTTATTGAGGGTCCATTTTGGACCTACTGACTTTGTGGGGAATTTTTTTATTGGTACATCTATTAAATGTTTTAATAATGTACACCCCTTCATTTTTCTGTTCAATATAAAACCAGTGTCTGATTTCATCAGTTGATTTTCAGTCATTTTTATTCATTATTATTTTTGTCAGTTTCAAGATATTTCAGGGAGCATCAGGGGCCTCTCTGTCTTTAATGAAAGAGTTTCAACAATTTGTCCACATCTGTACAGAATGACATGTTTCAGTGCATATAATGAACAAAATATAAAAACAACACTATGGGGGAATTTATCATTATTGTCTGACATTTGATTGTGGTAGACGTGTTTTACAGTGAATAATTTTCTGCTGTGAAAGCACTGACGTTCTTCAAGTTTATGAAATGGTGCACAGCATATGATACATTTGGCTGAGCTATACACAGTTTGGGGGAATTACCTCAGCGCAGTCAATTTTACACTGAAGGAAAAAGTAGCTGTGTTAAAGGGTAGCTCCCACCATCCTATTTTTTATTTTTTTGCTAGACCGTTCCCCCCCCCTCCCCCCCGCTACGGCACTAGCCCGTTCCCTCCCCCCCCGCCCCGCCCTTCCCCGCATACCCCGTTCCCTCATTACACTTGCAGTTACTGCAGAGTCCGGCAGTGGGCGTGCAGGGACAGCGGCAGCAACGAGGCGGCGATGTGCGGGAGGAGTGGCCTCCCAGCCAGTGGCCGGGGAGCCAATGCGCTCGCTCCCGCCTGTCTGATTGACAGGCAGGGAGCGAGTGCAGCCTAACTGAAAAAGGACTGATTGCATTTTTTTTTTTTGCACTTTTTATTGGATATGATGTGACCAAAAATGTGCAATTTTGGACATAGGTATTCTTTTATGTTTACGCCGTTCATCACACTGGGCCATTAACATTTTATTTTAATAGTTCAGACATGTTCTGTTTGCGGTTATACCAAATATGTTTATTTTTTAAATTGTTTTCATTTTTTTTATTTTATTTGTAAAATGGGAAAAGAGGGTAACCTTTTTTTTTGGGGGGGAGGGGCTTATTCACATTTATTAAAACTCTGGGCTTGCTGGGAGTTGTAGTTGTATACCATATAGAGAGGCACATATTAGAGCAGAAAGCCACCACCTATGATTCTACAGCTGTTGCTAAACTACAACTCCCAGCGTGTCCTCACTGTCAGGGTATGCTGGGAGTTGTAGTTGCGTACTATATAGAGGGACACATATTAGCGTAGAAAGCCCCAACCTATGATTCTCCGGCTTTTGCAAAACTACATCTCCCAGTATGTCCTCACTGTCATTTTTTCCTTTAGTACATCCTTTTGCAAGTTTCCTACTCTGCAACTTTTTGTGTGACTTTTTAACACATTGTGCCAAAATGTGCGACTTTTTAAACTTGTTCTCCAATGGCAGTTTTGTGAGCTAGGTCTGGGCTGGTGTAGACTTGCGGTGTTTTGGAAGGGTTTGCAACTTTTTGCAGCTCACCAGGATTACTAAGCATTCCAGCGCTGGGGACATACTGTACATCAGTTCCCACAAGCCCGGAGAAGCAACTACATGTTATCGGCCATTATCATGGCTGCCAGCATAGCTACGACTGATATGTAAATTGTTATCAGTGCTTCACACAGACAACCCAGTGCTGCACACAGACAAAAGGATGTGCATCGTTCTGCATAACGGGTAATATGACAACAAGTATACAAGGTAGGATAAACACATATACTTGGGATATGTAACTACAATTTTATCATATATACAAGTAAATGAATAAACATATGTGGACTACAAGGGAAACCCTTGTTGAGGTCTCTGGTCCTATGCAGCAAAAAATCATGGGTATATTTTGACTTTACATTTCATCTATCAGTGTATACAACCATAATGTGTAATTGGTCTAAATAGTATGTGGGCAAGTGTGCAATGATTATTTTAGGTTTAGATTGCTGTATATTGGACTGGTACGTAGAGATGTCGCAAATTGTTCGCCGGCGAACAGTTCCCGGTGAACTTAGCATGTTTGCGTTCGCATCGTCGTGCAAACATACGTGAAGTTCGATTCCCCCCCCCCTATACTTTAACATTGCGGTAACTTTGACCCTGTGAGTCAGAGTCAGCAGACACATTACAGCCAATCAGCAGCAGTCCCTCCCTTCCAGACCCTCCTACCTCTTGCACGGATGCGATTTCACCTTCATTCGGCATGCTGCAGGCTTAGAAAGTGGAGGGACGAGAAGCTGCTCCTGCTGTAATAGGGAAAGCGATAGCTAGATTGCTGCTAGGTGGTATATTCAGGGTCCACTTTACTCCTAAAGCTCTAGTCTAACATCTGCTTTAAGGACAGCACCCAAAAAAGCCCCTTTTATGGCTCAAATATCAGTCTGTGTGTCTTGCAACAGCTGGAGGCAACCTGGTTGGGAGGGGACCGCTGGTTAAAAGTGGTACTCCAGTGTAAAACTTAAGTTCCTTCAAGCAACTAACTACAATATTAAAAGGGCTATAAGTTCAGTCCGTGTGTCTTGCAACAGCTGGAGGCACCCTGGTTGGGAGGGAACCGCTGGTTAAAAGGGGTACTCCGGTGTAAAACTTCATTTCCTTCAAGCAACTAACTACAGTATTAAAAGGGCTATAAGTTCAGTCCGTGTGTCTTGCAACTGCTGGAGGCACCCTGGTTGGGGACCTCTGCTTACTATGTGATGCCTAAAGGGAGATCTAGCTATGTGCTGCCTAAAGGGGGCTCTATGTGCTGCCTAAAGGGAGGCTCTACCTATGTACTGCCTAAAGGGGGGATCTAACTATGTGATGCCTAAAGGGGGGCTCTATGTGCTGCCTAAAGGGGGCTAAAGCACGTTATTCCAAAGAATTTAGGAATAATAGGTGATTTTTGCCCTTTATGGATTAAAACCAGACTCTGCATCAACTATGTAATTTTCCATGGGAGTTTTGCCATGGATCCCCCTCCAGCATGCCACAGTCCAGGTATTAGTCCCCTTGAAACAACTTTTAAATCTTTACTGTGGCCAGAAAGAGTCCCTGTGGGTTTTAAAATTCGCCTGCCCATTGAAGTCAATGGTGGTTCGCCCGGTTCGCCGGTTCGCGAACAGAACCGAAAATGTTATGTTCGCGACATCATTACTGGTATGGTGTATGCCATTGGAGTCTCTTCTCCTTATATGCCCTTTTTTGATTGACCATAATTTTAACTGTGTGATTTCATAAAGCCTCTTTTTATTTATCTAGTGGTGGTAAGTGACTCAATCCTTTTGCGTAGATAAACAAGGCTACAAATAAAATACACATAATTGATCATATAATAATGCACATAAGTTAAAAAAAAAGACCGTGGATAAGGATAATGCGTGTAAAATAAAAAAAGAGGGGACCATGACATTAATGATGTTCATTTTGAACATTCAAAACATCTCACATTTGTGTCGGGTTATAAAATGTGTAATGACCTGTTTAATGGGAGTGATGTTATAAAACAAAAAGTTACACACATGACTGGCCTTGGTATGCCTGGAAAAACTACAGAGTTTAAAGGGGTATTCAAGGATTTTTTTTTATTTGACTATGCTACTGGGGCTGTGACGTTTGTGTTGTTCATAATATAGTGTCTGTATCTGTGTTTGGTGGCTAGTCTTGCAATTCTTATCTGATCTTTGCCCCTGATGTTCATTTTTAGCAGCTTACAAAATGAGAGTTGGCTCAGGCCTTTCCAAGGTTTCAGTGCAGCCCGAGACATTACATCACTAGTCAGGTGTTGAAAGGGAACACGGCTGAGCTTGTGGGTGGAGCGAATGCTGTGTGGGAGGAAGATCATTCTCCACAGGGCTGCAGGGAATTGTGATTTCAAGCTCAACACTGTTACGCCGAGCGCTCCGGGTCCCTGCTCCTCCCCTGAGCGCTCGCAGCGTTCCTCTCTCTGCAGCGCCCCGGTCAGACCCGCTGACCGGGAGCGCTGCACTGACACTGCCGGCGGGGATGCGATTCGCATAGCGGGACGCGCCCGCTCGTGAATCGCATCCCAAGTCACTCACCTGTCCCGGTCCCAGGCTGTCTCGTCCTGGCGCGCACAGCTCCGCTCCTTAGGGCGCGCGCGCGCCAGCTCTCTAAGGTTTAAAGGGCCAGTGCACCAATGATTGGTGCCTGGCCCAATCAGTCTGATTAGCTTCCACCTGTGCACCTGTCTATATAACCTCACTTCCCCATTCCTTCCTTGCCGGATCTTGTTGCCATTGTGCCAGTGAAAGCGTTCCTTGTGTGTTCCAAGCCAGTGTTCCAGACCTCTTGCCGTTGCACCTGACTACGATCCTTGCTGCCTGCCCTGACCTTCTGCTACGTCCGACCTTGCTCTTGCCTAATCCCTTGTACCGCGCCTATCTCAGCAGTCAGAGAGGTTGAGCTGTTGCCGGTGGATACGACCTGGTTGCTACCACCGCTGCAAGACCATCCCGCTTTGCAGCGGGCTCTGGTGAATACCAGTAGCAACTTAGAACCGGTCCACCAGCACGGTCCCCGCCAATCCCTCTTTGACACAGAGGATCCACCTCCAGCCTGCCGAATCCTGACAGTAGATCCGGCCATGGATCCCGCTGAGGTGCCGCTGCCAAGTCTTGCTGACATATCCACGGTGGTCGCCCAGCAATCCCGACTGATCGCCCAACAAGGTCACCAGCTGTCGCACTTAACCGCCATACTACAGCAACTTCAGTCACAGCTGCAGCAGCAACCATCTCCTCCGCCGGCTCCTGCACCTCCTCCGCAGCGAGCGGCCACTCCTAGCCTCCGCTTGTCCCTGCCGGACAAATTTGATGGGGACTCTAGACTCTGCCGTGGTTTCCTGTCACAATGTTCCCTACATTTGGAGATGTTGTCGCACCAATTTCCTACAGAACGGTCGAAGGTGGCTTTCGTGGTTAGTCTCCTGTCTGGGAAGGCCCTGTCTTGGGCCACACCGCTCTGGGACCGCGATGATCCTGTCACCGCCACTGTACAGTCCTTCTTCGCTGAGATTCGCAGTGTCTTCGAGAAACCAGCCCGAGCTTCTTCTGCCGAAACTGCCTTGCTGAACCTGGTCCAGGGAAATTCTCCTGAAGGCGAATACGCCATCCAATTCCGTACCCTCGCCTCAGAATTATCTTGGAACAACGAGGCCCTCTGCGCGACCTTTAAAAATGGCCTTTCCAGTAACATCAAAAATGTGCTGGCCGCACGAGAAATTCCTGCCAACCTGCATGAACTTATCCATTTGGCCACCCGCATTGACATGCGTTTTTCTGAAAGACACCAGGAGCTCCGCCAGGAAAAAGACCTTGATCTCTGGGCACCTCTCTCACAGTATCCTTTGCAATCTACCCCTGTGCCTCCCGCCGAGGAGGCTATGCAAGTGGATCGGTCTCGCCTGACCCATGAAGAGAGGACTCGCCGCAGAGATAAAAATTTATGTCTGTACTGCGCTAGTACCGAACATTTCTTGGTGGATGGCCCTATTCGTCCTCCATGTCTGGGAAACGCACGCACGCACCCAGCTCACGTGGGAGTGGCATCTCTTGGTCTGAAGTCTGCTTCTCCACATCTCACTGTGCCCGTACGGATTTCTCCTTCTGCCAACTCCTCCTTCTCAGCCGTGGCCTTCTTGGACTCTGGTTCTGCGGGAAATTTCATTTTGGCCTCTTTTGTTAATAAGTTCAACATCCCTGTGACCCATCTCGCCAAGCCGCACTACATTTCCTCGGTCAACGGAGTGAAATTGGACTGCACTGTGCGTTACCGCACAGAACCCCTGCTCATGAGCATTGGACTGCATCACGAAAAAATGTTACTTTTTGTTTTGCCCAACTGCACCTCTGAAGTCCTCCTCGGTCTGCCATGGCTCCAACGCCACTCTCCTACCCTTGACTGGACCACCGGGGAGATCAAGAGCTGGGGTGCTTCTTGCCACAAAAAATGCCTCATGTCTGCCCCCAGTCCCGTCTGTCAAACCTCAGTGTCTCCCCCTATACCTGGTCTCCCCAAGGCCTATCAGGACTATGCCGTGCCTACTCATAGCCCCCGTCCTGGTAACATTCTGCCCCGTGCCAAGCTTCACCCTCTGCCCCCCCTCCCCATTCCCATTCCTTTTGAACTGCCTGCCGTTGATGAGCATACCTAGGACTTCACGGTCCTCCAGAAGGAGACTCTACAATCGCTCCCAATGTCCTCGTCCCATGTGGAGCGACATCTGGACATGAAGAGGGGGAGACCTAAGGGAGGGGGGGTACTGTGTCAGTGCAGCGCTCCCGGGGCAGCGGGTCTGACCGGGGCACTGCAGAGAGAGGAACGCCGCGAGCGCTCCGGGGAGGAGCAGGGACCCGGAGCGCTCGCGGCGTTCCTCTCTCTGCAGTGCCCCGGTCAGACCCGCTGCCCCGGGAGCGCTGCACTGACACTGCCGGCGGGGATGCGATTCGCATAGCGGGACGCGCCCGCTCACGAATCGCATCCCAAGTCACTCACCTGTCCTGGTTCCCGGCTGTCTCGTCCTGGCGTGCACGGCTCCGCTCCTTAGGGCGCGCGCGCGCCAGCTCTCTAAGATTTAAAGGGCCAGTGCACCAATGATTGGTGCCTGGCCCAATCATTCTGATTAGCTTCCACCTGTGCACCTGTCTATATAACCTCACTTCCCCTTTCCTTCCTTGCCGGATCTTGTTACCATTGTGCCAGTGAAAGCGTTCCTTGTGTGTTCCAAGCCAGTGTTCCAGACCTCTTGCCGTTGCCCCTGACTACGATCCTTGCTGCCTGCCCTGACCTTCTGCTATGTCCGACCTTGCTCTTGCCTAATCCCTTGTACCGCGCCTATCTCAGCAGTCAGAGAGGTTGAGCCGTTGCCGGTGGATACGACCTGGTTGCTACTGCCGCTGCAAGACCATCCCGCTTTGCGGCGGGCTCTGGTGAATACCAGTAGCAACTTAGAACCGGTCCACCGGCACGGTCCACGCCAATCTCTCTCTGACACAGAGGATTCACCTCCAGCCTGTCGAATCCTGACAAACACACATGAAAGGGAGCCTAACTGTGCTGTAATGGGTGGGGTGGTTTATGTGTGGGAGGGAGATAAGTCACCTCCTAGAAACAAGGGATCCTGGGGATTGTTGTTGGAGGGAGAACACAGAAACAGTAAACAGCCAGTTCAAACAAGCAAGGCAGCTGTGTTATAGGGGACTAGTCAATTTACCACCAATGCAAGTATGGATCCTTGTTAAGAATGTCCATTACTGTCTGGCAGGTAAGCACACTGGACCAGTGCTCCATTGGGCTTAAAGGAGTACTCCGCCCCTAGACATCTTATCCCCTATCCAAAGGATAGGGGATAAGATGTCAGATTGCCGGGGTCCCGCTGCTGGGGACCCCGGGGATCGCTGCTGCAGCACCCCGCTATCATTACTGCGCAGAGCGAGATCGCTCTGCACGTAATGACGGGCAATACAGGGGCCTGAGCATCGTTACGCCACGGCTCCGCCCCTCGTGATGTCACGGCCCGCCCCCGTCAATACAAGTCTATAGGAAGGGGGCATGGTGGTCGTCACGCCCCCTGCCATAGACTTGCATTAAGGGGACGGGCCGTGATGTCATGAGGGGCGGAGCCATGACATCATGCTGCTCCGGCCCCTGTATTGCCCGTCATTACGCACAGAGCAAACTCGCTCTGTGCAGTAATGATGGCAGGGTGCCGCAGCAGCGATCCCCGGGGTTCCCAGCAGCAGGACCGCGGCGATCTAACATCTTATCCCCTATCCTTTGGATAGGGGATAAGATGCCAGGGGCGGAGTACCCCTTTAAAGGAGCACTTTTTTGCATTTGCCTTTTTTTTTTTATTTGTTACAGATCATTAAACATTTAAACCAAGGCAATATTTAATGTCGATAAAATTCAATTTATACACACACACAGCAGTGCAGGCAGTGGCTTGAGAACATATTTACTTTATGACTTACTATTTAACTATGTAACTATCTTGAGTTTATATTGTTAATGTATTTCTAAAGGAGAGGTTATGAGTGTCATGGGAACAGTGTCATAAAACAGTCCGAATAATAATAATAATACGTTTGTCCCCTAAAATACTCCTCCATCCTGTTAAAAATAAGCAAATTTTTCAGTTAATCCCATTTCCTTAGAAATAAATTTGTTCATCTAACTTGGAATCTGTTGTTTGTTTTCCAGGTTAAAGCAGGACATCCTGTGGAGTGACACTACTTTAAGTCACTGTAGTAACTGTTCAGATGGAATGTTCTTACATTATCACTTGATCTACATTCCTAATAAAGGCCTGCATTCATACATGGCTGCATTGAAGTCTGTTTACCCTTCACATGCAAATAGAACATTTCCAATCTAACTGGGATCCAACTAGTTTTTGTAGAGACCATGACCAGTGAAGTCATCTAGATGCCATGGTTTCCATTGACGATGTGCCACCAACATATTTGTCCTTTGCACTTCTCAGCGTTTTCCTTTAAAGTAGCTGTGGCAGAAGTTGGAACTCCACTGATTTAATATTGATCGAAAATATGCAGATTAATATACTTATCTCTAGTCAGAACCCTTTACCATCTGCTTTGTAATACAAAAATAAGATGTTGCTATGTGAAGTGCAATTTGCTATCCATGTCTAACAGTAATAGCATTCAGAGGGTGGTGGACATGTTTGTATCCAATCAAAGGTCTATTCATAATTTAACCTTTGTTATTTGAACATTATTACTACAAATGATTATCTAGTATTAAGGCAAATAGACAGAACCATGACTCAGTGACACAATACAATGGAGCCTGAATTTCAGTGTGACAGAGTTTAAAAGACTGTCACACCCTAAAAGAAATTCTACTTTTTAAAGAAAACATGTCACCTGTGCAAATGACAGGTGCAGGGAGGGGTATGACAGGACACTAAGGGGGAGATTTATCAAAACCTGTCCTGAGGAAAAGTTGCTGATTTGTTCATAGCAACCAATCAGATCGCATCTTTCCTTTTTAACAAGGTCTCTGCAAAATGAAAAAGTGATCTGATTGGTTGCTATGAGCAACTGGGCAACTTTTCCTCTGGACGGGTTTTGATAAATCTCCTCCTGAGTGTCTAATCACGAGGGTCCGACCAGTGGTAACTGAGCTCTGTTTCTGCCGACTCAACTTAACCAAACACATCTTTTCCCCTGAGTTGGGACCCCTGTGATTGGCAGAGCAGGTCACTCCTGTTCACCTTGAGCTCGTCTCTGAAGGTGAGGGTCTGAGTAGTCTGAGGAGAAGATGCATCTGGGTTGAGCTATCAGAGAGGGGGCTCCATTCAGGAGATTGCATGGGGGGGGGGGGGGAGGGCGTGTGCGACTGCTGGGACCCCTTGCGATCAGGCACATATCCTATTCCTAAACTGGAAAGCCCCTTTAAATGCTTCATTTGTTTATTTATTGTGCACTTTATAGGCTTTTTTTTATATAGGCTTTTTTATAGGCTTTCTAGGAGTTATTTTAGAATTTTTTTAAGCCTTTTTTAAGGGCATCATTTTTTATGTTTAGGGGAATAATCTCAGTCTATGCCATTAAGGCCATTTCTAATCTAATAAAAATTAGCTCTGTGAAGGTTCTAGTTATGAATTATTGTTTATTTCTTGTTATAAACTTATTCATCTAGGCATGCTTTGTAAGTTATTAATGAGTAGTGTTGAGCGACATAGGCCATATTCGAATTTGCGATATTTCGCAAATATATGGACGAATATTCGTCATATATTCGCTAAATTCGCATATTCGTAATATTGGCATTTTTTTTGCATATGCATAAATTCGCATATCCGAAAATTTGCATATGTGAAAATTTATGAACTTTATAGCAAGTATACCAGTGTAACTTGATAGAAGCAGCAGAAGGGAGGGATCAATATTCGCGAATATTCGCATATGCGAATATTCGCCCGGCGGTCTGACACAGTAGTATTAGAGACTTCTTTAGACCACACAAGCTGGAAGCAGAGAGGGATGATCACTGTGATGTGTACTGTGAAAAAAAAAAAGTGAATATTCATAATTTCTAATATATAGTGCTATATTTGCGAATATTTGCAAATTTGCGAATATGCGATATTCGCGAATAAAATTCGAATTGCGAATATTCGCAAGCAACACTAGTAATGAGAAGGATTTTATACAAACCCTTATTTCATCACCACAATCCAGGTGAAATAGATAAGCAGTGTTGAAGACATTAGGGGAGATAAGAGATTTACTGTAATTTCTTTGGTGCATTTTGCACCAATTTTAGTCAAAAAGTGGCACACTCTGCACCACAATTTGAAATAGACCACACTCAATTGTGCTTTGTTTGCAACATGTTCACCAATCTTGAAAAAAAAAGGGGCATACCCTATGTTTGTGCATGTTCTGCACCATATTTTCAAAGCTTATTCTTCACTTTTTGGTGCATAAAGGTGTTGCATTTTATTCCACAGTACTAGTGATGTAAACAGAACCAAACAACACTGTGGCATATCTTGTTTCGAAGATGCATAAATTAAAAAAAACTTTTCCTTGTCAACTTTTTCATTTTTTTTTTTTATTATTTTAAGAATGGAATACAGCTTTTTTTTTTCATTTTTCAAGTAATCTGTGAAATCACGTTTTTGTGCATGGATTTTGCCTACCTTTCATAATCATTTTGTAAATATTTTGTGGGAAAGATACTATATCCATATGCCACTCTTAAACAAATTGCCGCTCTTCTCACCCATGGCATATTTATTGAGAGATGCGTGCCTTTCAATACATCTGGTGCATCTGAGGCTTTCCAAGCAGCAGCCTCACAATTCTACACCATCTCCAATCTGGTGTAGACTTTCACTCCAATTTGCTTGTGCTTGCAGTAGACTCAGGACCCCCCTAAAAGTGTTGCTTGAAAAGTTTTCAAGCATCCCAGTTACCTGTGTTAGAACAAATAAATACATTTTTATCACTTCACTTGACTTTCAAAGTTGCTACATGTCACCACAGCTTTGTGAGGGTGAATGTTGACATGTTTGGCACCAAACAAGTGAAATGGCTTATTTTACACGATTTGGGTGCTGTTCGGTAACTGCACCTTATTTTAAAAAGCCACGTGCACCGCATTTGAAAATGTGGTGCACATTACTCACTTTTGCCCACACACTGAAAATGCTTTAAATTCGCCAGTTTTCGTTGGTCTCCGTCAAGGTGTTTGTTTAGTGACATATTGTTTTTATAACATTCCTAGTGCATTGTGCTGAGCAGGATGTATACAAAGATTGTAGTATCCTCTGCATTATGGACATTTCCCACAGACCGGGCTCTTTTCCAACTGAGAGGAAACAATATATTGTTGTAAGGAAGGTGTATTAAGACTCCGTCGTTGGTGAATTTATTTTAATACTTGGTGAATGACAATACATAGAACTAAAACCTTTCTACCCTAAGCAGTGATTTCATTATGTACCCCCCCCCCCCCCCCCCACACACACACACACACACATGATTCTTGATGTTCAGCAGTTTAACTGTTGGAAGAACAATTATTCATTTCATTATTTCCTGCCACCCACCCAAACCTTTCTGACTAATCTCTGGCTTTCTTGTTATATAAACTTCTCATTTTGATTTATTCCCTCCGTGTATATAACACTCACTGGCTACTATATTAGGGTACAACTTACTAGTACCTGGTTCGACCCCATTTTGCCTTCAAAATTGCCTTCATTCTTCATGGCATATTTTCCACAAGGTGCTGGAAACATTCCTTAGAGATTTTGCCCATATGGACATGATGTCATCATGCAGTTACTGCAGATTGTTTGGCTACACATCCATATCCCCGTTACACCACATTTCAGAGGTGCTCTATTGGATTTAGATCTGGTGACTGTGGAGGCCATTGGAGTGCTGGGAAATCATTGTCATGTTCAAAAAAACTGTTTGAGAAGCTTTAGGACATTGTGAATTAGCCTACGGGAGATGGGTACACTGTGGTGATAAAGGGATGGGCATGGTCAGCAACAATTCTCAGGTATGCTCAATTCGTACTAAAGGGGCCCAAAGTGTGCCAAGAAAATGTCCCTCCTTACCATTTTACCACCACCACCAGCCTGAACCATTGATGCAAGTCAGGATGGATCCATGTTTACACCAACTTCTGACCGTGCCATCTTAATGTCACAACTAAAATCAAAGCTCATAAAACCAGCAATGTACTTTCAGTCTTCCACTGTCCAATTTTGGTGATCCTTTGCAAGTGTAGCCCCATTTTCATGTTGTTTGCTGACAGGAGTGACAACCAGTGTGGTCTTCTGCTGCTGTTTCAAGATTCGAAATGTTGTGCATTCAGAGATGGTATTCTGCATACCTTGGTTGTAGCAAAAGGTTATTTGGGTTACGGTTGCCTTTCTGTCATCTCAAGCTAGCCTGCCCATTATCCTTTGACATCAAGAAGGCATTTTAAGCCACACAACTGCCGCTCACTGGATATTTTGTGTTTTTGGACTGTTCTCTGTACACTCTAAAGATAGCTATGTGTGACAATCCCAGTAGGTCAGCAGTTTCTAAAATACTCAGACCAGCCCATCTGGCACCAAGAACTACATCAAGTTCAAAGTCACTTCAATCCCCTTTCTTCTGATGGTTGCTTTAAACTTCAGCAAGTTGTCTTGACCACATCTACATGCCTAAATGCACTGAGTTGCTGTCCTGGGGTTTGCTGATTTTATCCTGTGCTAAAAAGCAATTGAGCAGGCATACCTAATGAAGTGGCCAGTGAATGCAGCTCTCAATGCAGGGTAGACTGGCCACTGTATTAACGGTCTGCTAGCTCTTATGTGGCTTTATCCACATTTTAACATCTCAGTTTTTTTTTTTTTACATCACAAGGGGCGGCCTTGAACACAGAAGCCCGCACACAGCGTTCGGAACAATAAACTTCCGGACGCTGGGGAGCGGAGCTTCCGAAGCAGGGCAGCGGAGTACCCCTTTAAGAGAAATTGCAAATCCCCCCCCCCCATGTTAACTATTATCCCTTTCCAGAATCTTGAGGTTAGTGATAGTCCCAAAAGTTAAAAACTTCCTAAATAAAACTGAAGTACTTTTGTAAGATATGTAGTAAAGTTGTAATGAGTAGATCTGGTTGTAGCAGAAGGGTTAATTCTTTCTGAGTGTGCATTCTTATTGCTGTGGCAATGCCCAGGCCAATAAAGGGGCTTGGACGATGGGCAAGTTACATCTGGTCTTAACATCCGCACCCTTTTCAGGTGCATTATAAAAACTTTTTGCCTGTGTTTGACCTTCTGCACTAGCTTTTGTATTTTTTCTTTCTTGATCCATTCTATGTATTTTGACCCTTGGCTAAGCTACTCAACTATTCTGTTTTTCGTATTTGTACTGCAAGGTTTGGATTTAAAAGGAAAAATTTAAAAAACAGGTGTTCTCCTTTTAGAACTGGAGTGGTGTGCCAAGTAATGCACCTTACCATAGGGTGTTGTACTCAGAGTACAACACCTTAGTAGACATGTAGACTCGCTTGGAGGTGTCTCCAGACGGGTGGCAGCCTTGGTGTCCTTGACCATGACCTCCAGGTCCGTTTTGATGAGTAGGAATAAAGTAGAAAATTTAGAACTTCTCAAATGGCGCCTTCCCAGGTAGAAAAATCTGCCACAGTAGGTTAAATGGCAGTCTTTTATTGGTAATTCAGGTGCAACTTAAAAGTTTGGAACCCAGACTGTCCTGTCCTCTGTGCAATTTTTTTGAATCCTTTGGAACTGACTGAAAGGGACATTTTTCAGCCAGGACTTTCATACAAGAAGCAAGAATTTTAGAGGATCGCTTTAAGGAGAAGAAGCACCCCAAGTTGATTATTAAACAAGCATACCAGCAAGTTAAGAAAAAAAACACAAAAGGAATGCCTTAATTAAACCAAAACAACCAGCAACAAAAAAACCTTGAGAAACAAGTACAGAAGCAAAAAACCAATTTCATTACAACCTACAGTAACTCTGCAAGTAGAATACGTGAAGCCCTAAAGAAAAACTGGCACATTCTGTTGAACGACACACATCTAAAAGGGAAAATACCAAACCATCCACAAATCACATTTCGGAGAGCTCCCACCCTCAAGAATCTGTTGGCTCCGAGCCAGATCCGTCAACATAAGCAAACAAACAAGAAAGATAGCTTACCTGTAGGGAGCTATAGATGCGGAGCAAAGCGGTTCAGATGCTGCAAGGAAATAAAACACAACGTGAATGAAATTTCATCAAATACTACGAAAGAAAAATTCCAACTCAAACATAGACTTACCTGTCAATCATCTTTTGTGATTTATCTAATTGATTGTGTTTGCGGCCTACAATACATAGGCAGGACCATCCAACCACTACACTGCAGGATCAATAAACACAGACAAAATATTAAAAAACAGTTCTTACTCCACGTATTATCCAGCCACTGTTCCTCGAACCATCTTACTGACGCAGACCCTATGAAATTAACTCCCATTGACCACATCACTGAAAATAATTTGAACTGGTTCGAACTCTTAAAGAAACGTGAGTTTTACTGGATGTACAAACTTAAGGGGAAGATTTATCAAAACCTGTGCAGAGTAAAGGTTACCCAGTTGCCCATAGCAACCAATCAGATTGCTTCTTTCATTTTTCAAAGGCCTTGTTAAAAATGAAAGAAGGAATCTGATTGGTTGCTATGGGCAACTGCACCACTCTTCCTTTACACTGGTTTTGATGAATCTCCCCCTTAGTACCATCTCCCCTCGTGGCCTTAATGAAATAGTTGAAACTATAATCTAATCAATTCTGCTCTTAACCCTATCAGTTAGGCTAAGTTTCTACGTGTTTTTCTTTTTGGGAAAAATGCCAAAAAAAAAATGTCAATTCTGCCACATGGTGTTTTTTCGGCCAAAGAACGCTGCGGCCAGATGTTAGCTGTAAATCAATGAGAAATCGCAAAATTATTTTTCCACTTAGCATTTTTCAGTTTGGCGTTTTTTTAATCCTTTTGACGTTTTTTCACTCTTTTTTTTAGCTCCTTGGCGGTTTTGCAAAGTCGCAGCATGTTGAGCCAATGGCATTTTTTTTCCCTGAAATCGTCGTAGGAGTCTATGGGAGTGAAAAAACGCCAGGAAAAACGACATGTGGGTTTTAACTTTGACGTTTTGGCAGGCGTTTTTTATTCTTTTTTGGACTTTAGCGATCCAAAAAAGTGATGCAGATATCATTTTTAATAAAATTTCGTAGGGCACCATTAAAAAAGAAAAAAGATACAGTAGTGAAGGAAAAAATTGGATCTAACGAAATGTATCTTTTTTATAACAACATTTTTATTAATTTTTAAAACAGGGATCAATTTATGTGTGGACAGGGCACTAAAAATGTAGCCGACAATAATAAAAATGTAGTGTGTGTGTTTTTTCATTTTTTTTCTTAATTTTTTAAAACATTTTTTTAGGTAGTAGTAGTACCTGTACTAATTGACAGATCACCCGGGTCCGTTGCGATCCTCCTGTATAATGTATAGATGCGGCCGGCCACTCTTCTATGGTCCCCTGCACTGACGTATATATACACCTATTTATATTTCCCACAGAGAGCTGTGATTGGCAAGATGGTTCCAGCCAATCACAACTCTCTGTGGGAAATATGAATAGGTGTATATACGTCAGCGTAGGGGACACTAGAAGAGCGGCCGGCCGCATCTATACATTATACAGGAGGATCACAGCAGGTGTCAAGAGTGACATCTGCTGTGATATTTCCTTAACTGCAGCTACTACAACTCCAAACATGGAGCACACTTTGCTCAATGCTGGGAGCTGTAGTACCTGCATTAATAGACAGATCACAACAGGTGTAAGAAGTTACACTCACTGCAATCTGTCTATTAATGCAGTTACTACAGCTCCCAGCATGGAGCAGAGTGTGCTCCATGTTGGGAGTAGTAGTACCGGCAGTTAAGAACAGATCACAGCGGGTGTCACTCCTGACACCCAATGCGATCGTCCTATCTATTGCAGAGATGTGGAGCAGTTCTATACAGCGCTCACATCTCTGCTCTGTACTCCGGCCAGTGATGTGAATAGAACATCACTCATTCATATTTCCCTCTGAGAGCTGTGATTGGCTGCAACCATCTGGCCAATCACCACTCTGGGTGGGAAATATGAATTCTATTCACATCACTGGCCAGAGTACCAAACAGAGAGCGTTGTATAGAGCTGCTCTGCATCTCTGCTATATTATGGACGATTGCATCGGGTGTCACAACTGACACCCGGAGCGATATGTCTATTAGTAAAGGTACTACTACTCCCATCATGGAACAGTATGTTCCATGCTGAGAGTAGTAGTACTACCTACAAAATGTAAAAAATAGAGGGGGAAAAAGTGAAACACACACACTATTTCAAATAATAAAAATGTTGTTATAAAAAATATAAATTTCATCCCAAAAAATGTTTTTCCATCACTACTGCATCCTTTTTTGCAATTTCCACTCAAATGCAAAAAACGCAAGAAAAAACGCAAGAAAAACGTCAAACACAGGAAAATGCTGTGGCGTTCTTTCTGGCGTTTTTTTCTTGCATTTTTATGTTCTGCAAAAAAAAACCAAGTAGAAACTTAGCCTTAGGGACATCGCTTTACCATAGATCCGCACCAAAATGCTATATAGAATAGACTAAGGACCTCTTATATTTATATCCGGTATATACAATTTTAAGAACAGTTAGCCCTCTCATATGGGATATACAGGGTGGGCCATTTATTTTGGATACACCTTAACAAAATTGGAATGGTTGGTGATATTAACTTCCTGTTTGTGGCACATTAGTATTTGTGAGGGGGGAAACCTTTCAAGATGGGTGGTGACCATGGTGACCATTTTGAAGTCGGCCATTTTGAATCCAACTTTTGTTTTTTCAATAGGAAGAGGGTCATGTGACACATCAAACTTATTGGGAATTTCACAAGAAAAACAATGACGTGCTTGGTTTTAACATAACTTTATTCTTTCATGAGTTATTTACAAGTTTCTGACCACTTATAAAATGTGTTCAATGTGCTGCCCATTGTGTTGGATTGTCAATGCAACCCTCTTCTCCCACTCTTCACACACTGATAGCGACACCGCAGGAGAAATGCTAGAACAGGCTTCCAGTATCCGTAGTTTCAGGTGCTGCACATCTAGTATCTTTACAGCATAGACAATTGCCTTCAGATAACCCCAAAGATAAAAGTCTAAAAGGGTCAGATCGGGAGACCTTGGGGGCCATTCATCTGGATATGCGATAAGCATTCCTAGATGAACAGTTTCCTGGAAAGTGGATTGATCATCGTGTGCCAGTTGAATGACCCCAAGGTCTCCTGATCTGAACCCCTTAGACTTTTATCTTTGGGGTCATCTGAAGGCAATTGTCTATGCTGTGAAGATACGAGATGTGCAGCAATTGAAACTTCGGATACTGGAAGCCTGTGCTAGCATTTCTCCTGCGGTGTTGCTATCAGTGTGTGAAGAGTGGGCGAAGAGGGTTGAATTGACAATCCAACACAATGGGCAACACCTTGAACACATTTTATAAGTGGTCAGAAACTTGTAAATAACTCATGAACGAATAAAGTTACGTTAAAACCAAGCACATCACTGTTTTTCTTGTGATATTCCCAATAAGTTTGATGTGTCACGTGACTCTCTTCCGATTGAAAAAACAAAAGTTGGATTCAAATGGCCAACTTCAAAATGGCCACCATGGTCACCACCCATCTTGAAAAGTTTCTCCCCTCACATATACTAATGTACCACAAACAGGAAGTTAATATCACCAACCATTCCCATTTTATTAAGGTCTATCCATATAAATTGCCCACCCTGTAGTATTAAGCCTCAAATTTTATAATTTTTTTTATACATTCTTTATATATAAAATATTTGTATACATTTTTATATTTTTACACACATCTCCATCTCAGTATATTTTAATTATATACTATCAAGCCTCTCTACATCTTAAAGGGGCACTCCAGCGCTTAGACATCTTATCCCCTATCCAAAGGATAGGGATAAGATGCCTGATCGCGGGGTTCACGCCGCTAGGGACCCCTGTGATCTTGCACGCAGCACCCCGTTAAAATCAGTCCCCGGAGCGTGTTCGCTCTGGGTCTGATTACTATCGATCACGGGGCCCCCTCCCATAGGCTTGCATTGAGGGAGGCGGAGCGTGACGTCACACGGGGCGGAGCCTTGATGTCACAACGCTCCAGCCCCATGATCGACAGTAATCAGACCCAGAGCAAACACTCTCCGGGGACTGATTTTAACGGGGTATGGCGTGCAAGATCACGGGGGTCCCCAGCGGCGGGACCCCCGCGATCAGGCATCTTATCCCCTATCCTTTGGATAGGGGATAAGATGTCTAAGCGCCGGAGTACCCCTTTAATAGCATCTTACTACATAGTAATATTATATTTAATTTTATATTATTGTCATACTATATCCATATTTATGAACTTATATACCACAACTATTCCTTTTTTGTATTTGATAAATAACAGAGAAGAGGGCTAGTTTATATCTACTTATATCTTTATATATACTTTATATATACTTATATCTACTCATCTTTTTTGCGAAAATCACTATCTGCCCGGCAGCAGAACAAATTCTTGTCACCTAAAAGTGGGCCCCTATATATGGGTCTCCAGCGGGGTTAAAATAACCTAAAGCTCAAGTGAAATAAACCTTAGATGTTAGAAGCTAACGTTATAAACTCCTAAAAACCTAAATCTACACTAACAAGAATATAAAATATATGAACAAAGAATGTAAAGATATCCAATGCGCCGATCGGCGGATTCTCACAAGCATGCACCTCCAGCACTGCAGAAATATATTAGTCTGCTATAGAATGCATCTTATTCACGGCCTGTTTACCTTAAAAAAATACTAAATAAAGTTTCATATACTTATCTAGTAATGCGCTCCCCACAAGGGATCCCAGTCCAGGAAGCACAACGAGAAGAATACAACAAATGGATCCCAAGTGAATACTGTAACAAGACTGTACTTCACACACAGGATACAAAGTACTATAAGAACATATGAAATATAAAAAAGAACTGGACATATAGATATTGACCCAAGTTAACCCCTTAACGACAATGGACGTAAATGTACGTCATGGTGCCGTGGTACTTAATGCACCATGACGTAGATTTACGCGCCGCCATGACCGAGAGTGCTGGACCGGTGCTCGCGTCATGCGCGGCAGGTCCCGGCTGCTTTCAGCAGCCAGGGACCTGCCGGTAATGGCGGACATACGCGATCGCGCGGATGTCCGCCATTAACCCCTCAGATGCCGTGATGAATCCAGATGATGGCATCTGCGGCAGTGTGGTACTTTGAATGGATGATCGGATCGCCCGCAGCACTGCCGCGGGGATCCGATCATCCAGCACGGCAGCCGGAGGTCCCCTCACCTGGCTCCGGCCGTCTCCCGGCATCTTCTGCTCTGATCTGAGATCGAGCACACCAGACACCAGAGCGGAAGATCACCGATAACACTGAACAGTATTAGCAATCAAATGATTGCTATAAATAGTCCCCTATGGGGACTATTAAAGTGTAAAAAAAAAAAGTAAAATAAAAAAGTAAAAAAATTTGAAAAATCCCCTCCTCCAATAAAAAAGTAAAACGTCCGTTTTTCCCATTTTACCCCCAAAAAGTGTAAAAAAATAATTAATATACATATGTGGTATCACCGCCTGCATAAAAGTCTGAAATATTAAAATAAATTGTTAATTATCCTGTACAGTGAACGGCGTAAACGTAAAAAAATATAAAATGTCCAAAATTGCTGCTTTTTTGTTACATTTCATTCCAAAAAAGATTAATAAAAAATGTATAAAAAGTAAAACCTAAGCAAAAGTGATACTGATAAAAACTACAGATCATGGCGCAAAAAATGAGCCCTCATACCGCCCCATATACGGAAAGATTAGAAAGTTATAGGTAGTCAAAATAGGGCAATTTCAAACACACTAATTTTGTTAAAATGGTTTGAGATTTGTTTTAAGCGGTACAATTATAGAAAAGCATATAACATGGGTATCATTTTAATCGTATTGACCCACAGAATAAAGAAAACATGTCATTTTTACTGGAAAGTGTACAGCGTGAAAACAAAACCTTCCAAAATTTGCAAGATTGCGGTTTTCTTTAAAATTTTCCCACATAAATAATATTTACATTTTATGGTAAAATAAGTGATGTAATTACAAAGTACAATTGGTGACGCAAAAAACAAGCCCTCATATGGGTCTGTGGATGGAAATATAAAAGAGAGGATTTTTAGAAGGTGAGGAGGAAAAAACGAAAATGCAAAAATAAAATTGGTCTGGTCCTTAAGACCAAAATGGGCCTGGCCCTTAAGGGGTTTAAACGTTATTGATTCTTTCAAACATAGTGGGCAAAAAAGTTTGAGTCTCCAGCACTGCAGAATAATCACTACCAAATGGCTCACAAGCCACTATCTCCCATACCACAAGCAACAAATCCTCTGAGGATTTCAGGGCAAAAGTGCAGGCAACAAGTTTTTGGGGTTCTCCCCCAAAGGGTTTGGCCCTAAAACTAGAAATCCTCACTATAAAAACTACAATGTTTTATTGATCACTTAAAAGAATGAACAAAGTGAATGTTTGGTGCTCGTTTTAAAAACACGACCTATGCTCAGTAATTAGATGTGTGCGTCCAATAATTTATCTAGCTTTCGCCCTTTTCCTATGGCTATTAGCTGTGGACTAGCACTTGTTAATGCATAGGCATTATGGTCGCTATTTAAAATTTGATGCTAGCCATCCGCCCCCGACATTTCGTCAGATCACTCTGACTTTATCATGGGAGTCCGGCTAATGAAATATTAGCCGGACACCTTGATAAAGTCAGAGTGATCTGACGAAACGTCGGGGCTAGCATCAAATTTTAAATAGCGACCATAATGCCTATGCATTAACAAGTGCTAGTCCACAGCTAATAGCCATAGGAAAAGGGCGACAGCTAGATAAATTATTGGACGCACACATCTAATTACTGAGCATAGGTCGTGTTTTTAAAACGAGCACCAAACATTCACTTTGTTCATTCTTTTAAGTGACCCAATAAAACATTGTACTTTTAATAGTGAGGATTTCTAGTTTTAGGGCCAACCCCTTTGGGGGAGAACCCCTAAAAGTTGTTGCCTATCTCCCACACCAAGCTTATCATTTTGCCATGTTAAATACACTGAGTTTTGACTTTTTACCACTATATTTTGTACATAAAAAATGTGTTTTTGTTTCCCTGTAAAATGCCTGTTTGCATGACCTTGACCCTGTGACCCGGCAGTAACCCAATGTCTGTATATTTAAGTTGGCAGGCTCCCATTCCTGTAACACACATTGCCTGACGAAGAACCCGTTCCGGGTTCCAAACTTTTAAGTTGCACCTGAATTACCAATAAAAGACTGCCATTTTAACCTACTGTGGCAGATTTTTCTACCTGGGAAGGCGCCATCCGAGAAGTCCAAAATTTTCTACTTTATTCCTATCTATGTTTGGATTTGGCCCTTGTGATTACTCTTCACTGTTTGTCTGTGTGTTCCCTGTGTTTTGTTTCTTGTGCTATGCCTGTTAACCCGTTGTGTCCTGACCTGCTTCCCTGACTTTTCCACAGTGTTTATTTATTGTATTGGACTTTTTATTTGTATATATATATATATATATATATATATATATATATATATATTGTAGTATGATTTAAAGAAGCGGCACTCCAAAATAGCTTGAAAAGCTGTGGTTTATTCACCCATCATGTGAATGGTGCTATGTTTCGGTCTCCACAATGAGACCTTTCTCAAGCCCTTGAGAAAGGTCTCATTGTGGAGACCGAAACGTAGCACCATTCACATGATGGGTGAATAAACCACAGCTTTTGAAGCTATTTTGGAGTGCCGCTTCTTTAATTCGTACTTGATTACCAAGGGATACTGAGTCCTATCTCCAAGAGCAGAGCACCCACCAGGACCGGGAGTCCTATACACAGTGCCGGCCCTTCCTCTTGATTACTTTATATATATATACTTGATTTGACTACACTACTGCCTTATCCTTCAGTACCTCGCCTTGCCCAGCTACCTGTGTGGTCGAGCTTTGTCGGGGGTAGTGACCTGGGTGTCGCTTGCCGAAGCAAGCCCATCCTGCCTTGTGGCAGGCTCTGGTGAAGACCGGCACCTTAGACTCCGCTCCCCGATACGGTCCGAGTCATCAGCCACACTGGTTAGAGGATCCACATCCAGCTCTGTTACAACAGAAAGGAAATTTAAAAAGAAAATAACTTCCTGTGGAGCATATAGCAGCTGATAAGTACTGGAAGTGTTAAGATTTTTTAGTAGAAGTAATTTACAAATCTTTGTGTGGTAGAAACAGAGTCTGGCACTGCCACGGTGGAAACTGGCTGATTGCGAGCGCAGGTGTGAAAGCAAACCAAACAATACCGGGGGTGCTCAGTCCAAGTAGCACAGACCATCCAGAAACCAACAGGTATAGAAATGAAGACGGCACTCACCCAGGTACTTTGTGCTGACAGTTTCTTTATTTCATTTCATCCATAAATTCATGCAGGGAGGTGCAGTGTCAGGCAGGTGTTAGCGGCAGGAACGCTGGAGCTCACAGCGTGATGGCAACAGCTGTGTCGTGCTTCCGCACTTCTTCAGACCATAGTCTTAATATTGTGGGAATTAGCTGCACAAATGGTAGGCAAACAGGCAGGATGTTGGTGCAAAAACAAAAGGGTTTATTAAAAACAAACCAGCAGGAACATAACAGTTCAGCAGAAGGCTTTACATCAGCCGTTAAACTCAGAACAAAAACGTGACTCCAGATTGAAGTCCATACATGACCATGTAGTGAGGGTTAGTCCTGGTGCAGAGACGCCAGTCTATCTCTGTCCTGATTCCCAGGGCACCTTTGTGTGCTCCAGCTTGTAGCACAATGTGGAAGAAAATGTCAAACAACCCCTCTGGTTCACATTCTCCTCACCTGAGGTCTAGGAGCAGCAGGCTTTAAACGCCTCAAGAGGTCCAGTAAAGCCCAGACCGGACTATGTAAACGGACTCCCACCCACACTACAGCCGTTCCAGGAAAAGAGCCCATTAAAGCTGCATGGCAGCTATCCTAACTATGCACACGTCAATAACCTACTGCTACTGACTAAAAACTGCTCTTTCCCCCCACCAAATATCGAGCCTCTTCTAACCCAATGGCACATTTCTCGGGGTTAGCAGTAAACCCAGCTTCCCTAAGTGAATCAAGTACCGCTTGTACCTTACTCAGATGGGACACCCAGTCTATACTAAATACCACAATATCATCAAAACCCTACCCATGGCCCTCTGGAATGTGGTTGGTGCCCCTTGTAACCCATAAGGCATCCTGGTGTAATGAAAGAGCCCATCTGGGGTGGAGAAGGCAGTTTTCTCCTTTGCTTCCTCTGACAGGGGAATCTGCCAGTACCTTTCAGGTAAGATCCAGGGTAGTAATGTACCTAGCGGGCCCCAACCTTTCAATTAGTTAATCTACCCTTGGCATTGGGTAGGAATCCCACTTAGACACTTCATTCAGTCGGCGGAAATCGTTACAGAACCTCCTGGACCCATTTGGCTTAGGGACCAATTCAATGAGGCTAGACCAAGCGATCTTAGATTCTTCAATAACCCCTAGGGCTAACATGCGCCTGACCTCCTCAGAGACCTCCGGAATTCTATATGGCCTCACATGGATTTTCAACTCAGGTTCAGTAACTACCTCATGTTGAACAGCATCTGTAGTGCCAGGGAGGTCAGTGAAGATATCTCTATTCCTTTGTAAAAACTCCCAGGTTGCCTGTTTTTGTGGTTTGGACAGTGTGTCACCTATGTCAACCTTCTCAATTTCTGAGGGGGCTAGCACTTGGTTGGTCAGGGTTACTACTAAGTTCCAAGACTTAATTAAGTTTACATGGTAGAGTTGAATGGGTTTTCTTTTCCCAGGCTGATGGATCTTATAATTAAACTCTCAACCATCTCTACCACTTCATAAGGACCTTGCCACTTATTCAGGAATTTACTCTACACAGTGGGTACAAGTACCAGTACATGGTCACCAGGGTTAAACTGCCTCACTCTAGCCGCCCTACTGTATACACGACTCTGGGACTCTTGGGCCCTCTGCATGTGTTCCCTCACAATGGGCATAATGCTACTGATATGATCTTGCATTTGGACCACATGCTCTATTACACTTGTCACGATGCCGGCTGGCAGGTAGTGGATCCTCTGTGCCGGAGAGGGATTGGCGTGGACCGTGCTAGTGGATCGGTTCTAAGTCACTACTGGTTTTCACCAGAGCCCGCCGCAAAGCGGGATGGACTTGCTGCGGCGGTAGTGACCAGGTCGTATCCACTAGCAACGGCTCAACCTCTCTGACTGCTGAAGATAGGCGCGGTACAAGGGAGTAGACAGAAGCAAGGTCGGACGTAGCAGAAGGTCGGGGCAGGCAGCAAGGATCGTAGTCAGGGGCAACGGCAGGAGGTCTGGAACACAGGCTAGGAACACACAAGGAAACGCTTTCACTGGCACGATGGCAACAAGATCCGGCAAGGGAGTGCAGGGGAAGTGAGGTGATATAGGGAAGTGCACAGGTGAACACACTAATTGGAATCACTGCGCCAATCAGCGGCGCAGTGGCCCTTTAAATCGCAAAGACCCGGCGCGCGCGCGCCCTAGGGAGCGGGGCCGCGCGCGCCGGGACAGGACCGAGGGAGAGCGAGTCAGGTACGGGAGCCGGGGTGCGCATCGCGAGCGGGCGCTACCCGCATCGCGAATCGCATCCCGGCTGGAAGCGGAATCGCAGCGCCCCGGGTCAGTGGATCTGACCGGAGCGCTGCAGTGAGGAGAGTGTAGCGAGCGCTCCGGGGAGGAGCGGGGACCCGGAGCGCTCGGCGTAACAGTACCCCCCCCCTTGGGTCTCCCCCTCTTCTTAGAGCCTGAGAACCTGAGGAGCAGACTTTTGTCTAGGATGTTGTCCTCAGGTTCCCAGGATCTCTCTTCTGGACCACAACCCTCCCAATCCACTAAAAAAAAGGTTTTCCCTCTGACCTTTTTAGATGCTAGAATCTCTTTGACGGAGAAGATGTCCGAGGAGCCGGAAACAGGAGTGGGAGGAACAGATTTGGGAGAGAAACGGTTGATGATGAGTGGTTTAAGAAGAGAAACGTGAAAGGCATTAGGAATACGAAGAGAAGGAGGAAGAAGAAGTTTGTAAGAGACAGGATTAATCTGACACAAAATTTTGAAAGGACCAAGATAGCGTGGTCCCAACTTGTAGCTAGGGACACGGAAGCGGACATATTTAGCGGAGAGCCATACCTTGTCTCCAGGGGAAAAAATGGGAGGAGCTCTTCTTTTCTTATCCGCGAACCTCTTCATGCGTGATGAAGCCTGTAAGAGAGAATTTTGGGTCTCTCTCCATATGATGGAAAGGTCACGAGAAATTTCATCCACAGCGGGCAGACCAGAGGGCAAGGGGGTAGGGAGGGGGGGAAGAGGGTGACGGCCGTACACCACGAAAAATGGGGATTTGGAGGAAGATTCAGAGACTCTGAAGTTATACGAGAATTCGGCCCATGGAAGGAGATCTGCCCAGTCATCCTGGCGGGAGGAAACAAAATGTCGTAAATAATCACCCAAGACCTGGTTAATTCTTTCTACTTGTCCATTGGATTGGGGATGATATGCAGAAGAAAAATTTAATTTAATCTTGAGTTGTTTACAGAGAGCCCTCCAGAATTTAGACACGAATTGGACGCCTCTATCCGAGACGATCTGCGTAGGCAACCCGTGAAGACGAAAAATGTGTACAAAAAATTGTTTAGCCAACTGAGGCGCTGAAGGAAGACCAGGAAGAGGGATGAAATGTGCCATTTTGGAGAATCGATCAACGACCACCCAAATAACAGTGTTGCCACGGGAAGGGGGTAAATCAGTAATAAAATCCATACCAATCAGAGACCAAGGCTGTTCGGGGACAGGCAGGGGATGAAGAAAACCAGCGGGCTTCTGGCGAGGAGTCTTATCCCGGGCACAGATAGTGCAGGCTCGCACAAAGTCCACAACATCCGTCTCCAGAGTCGGCCACCAATAGAAGCGGGAGATGAGTTGCACAGATTTCTTGATGCCCACATGACCTGCGAGATGGTAGGAGTGACCCCATTTGAGGATTCCGAGGCGTTGGCGTGGAGAAACAAAGGTCTTTCCTGGAGGAGTTTGCCTGATGGAGGCTAGAGAAGTGGAAATCAGGCAGTCAGGAGGAATGATGTGTTGCGGAGAGAGTTCAACTTCCGAGGCATCCGAGGAACGAGAGAGAGCATCGGCCCTAATGTTCTTATCGGCAGGCCGAAAGTGAATTTCAAAATTAAATCGGGCAAAGAACAGAGACCACCGGGCCTGGCGAGGATTCAGCCGTTGGGCAGACTGGAGGTAGGAGAGGTTCTTGTGATCGGTGTAAATAATAACTGGAAATCTTGATCCCTCCAGCAGATGCCTCCATTCCTCAAGTGCTAATTTGATGGCTAGAAGCTCTCGATCCCCGATGGAGTAGTTCCTCTCCGCCGGAGAGAAGGTCCTAGAAAAAAACCCACAAGTGACAGCATGCCCGGAAGAATTTTTTTGTAGAAGAACAGCTCCAGCTCCCACTGAGGAGGCATCAACCTCCAATAGGAAGGGTTTGGAAGGGTCAGGTCTGGAGAGCACGGGAGCCGAAGAAAAGGCAGACTTGAGTCGTTTAAAGGCGTCTTCCGCTTGAGGAGGCCAAGACTTGGGATCGGCATTTTTTTTGGTTAAAGCCACGATAGGAGCCACAACGGTACAAAAATGTGGAATAAATTGCCTGTAATAATTGGCGAACCCCAAAAAGCGTTGGATAGCACGGAGTCCGGAGGGGCGTGGCCAATCTAAGACGGCAGAGAGTTTGTCTGGATCCATTTGTAGTCCCTGGCCAGAGACCAAGTATCCTAGAAAAGGAAGAGATTGGCATTCAAACAGACATTTCTCAATTTTGGCATAGAGTTGATTGTCACGAAGTCTCTGAAGAACCATACGGACATGCTGGCGGTGTTCTTCTAGATTGGCAGAAAAAATTAGGATATCGTCCAGATATACAACAACACAGGAGTATAAAAGATCACGAAAAATTTCATTAACAAAGTCTTGGAAGACGGCAGGGGCGTTGCACAGGCCAAAGGGCATGACCAGATACTCAAAGTGTCCATCTCTGGTGTTAAATGCCGTTTTCCATTCATCCCCCTCTCTGATGCGGATGAGATTATAAGCACCTCTTAAGTCCAGTTTAGTAAAGATGTGGGCACCTTGGAGGCGATCAAAGAGTTCAGAGATGAGGGGTAGGGGGTAGCGGTTCTTAACCGTGATTTTATTAAGACCGCGGTAGTCAATGCAAGGACGTAGGGAGCCATCTTTTTTGGACACAAAGAAAAATCCGGCTCCGGCAGGAGAGGAGGATTTACGGATAAAGCCCTTTTTTAAATGTTCCTGGACGTATTCAGACATGGCAAGAGTCTCTGGGGCGGACAGAGGATAAATTCTGCCCCGGGGTGGAGTAGTGCCCGGGAGGAGGTCGATAGGACAATCATAAGGCCTGTGAGGAGGTAGAGTCTCAGCTTGTTTTTTGCAGAAAACATCCGCAAAGTCCATATAGGCCTTAGGGAGGACCGGTTACTGGAGGAACCACAGAGTCACGGCAAGGGTTACTGGGAACCGGTTTTAGACAGTCCTTGGAACAAGAGGGCCCCCAACTCTTGATCTCCCCAGTGGACCAATCCAGGGTTGGGGAATGAAGTTGAAGCCAGGGAAGTCCAAGGAGAATTTCAGAAGTGCAATTGGGGAGGACCAAAAGTTCAATCCTCTCGTGATGAGATCCGATGCACATTAGAAGGGGCTCCGTGCGGAAACGTATGGTACAGTCCAATCTTTCATTGTTTACACAATTGATGTAAAGGGGTCTGGCGAGACTGGTCACTGGGATATTGAACCTGTTGACGAGAGAGGCCAAAATAAAATTTCCTGCAGATCCAGAGTCCAAGAAGGCCATAGTAGAGAAGGAGAAGGCAGAGGCAGACATCCGCACAGGCACAGTAAGACGTGGAGAAGCAGAGTAGACATCAAGGACTGTCTCACCTTTGTGCGGAGTCAGCGTACGTTTTTCCAGGCGGGGAGGACGGATAGGACAATCCCTCAGGAAGTGTTCGGTACTAGCACAGTACAGGCAGAGATTCTCCATGCGGCGTCGTGTCCTCTCTTGAGGTGTCATGCGAGACTGGTCGACCTGCATAGCCTCCACGGCGGGAGGCACAGGAACGGATTGCAGGGGACCAGAGGAGAGAGGAGCCGAGGAGAAGAAACGCCTCGTGCGAACAGAGTCCATATCTTGGCGGAGCTCCTGACGCCTTTCGGAAAAACGCATGTCAATGCGAGTGGCTAGGTGAATGAGTTCATGTAGATTAGCAGGGATTTCTCGTGCGGCCAGAACATCTTTAATGTTGCTGGATAGGCCTTTTTTAAAGGTCGCGCAGAGGGCCTCATTATTCCAGGATAATTCTGAAGCAAGAGTACGGAATTGTACGGCATACTCGCCAATGGAAGAATTACCCTGGACCAGGTTCAACAGGGCAGTCTCAGCAGAAGAGGCTCGGGCAGGTTCCTCAAAGACACTTCGGATTTCCGAGAAGAAGGAGTGTACAGAGGCAGTGACGGGGTCATTGCGGTCCCAGAGCGGTGTGGCCCAAGACAGGGCTTTTCCAGACAGAAGGCTGACTACGAAAGCCACCTTAGACCTTTCAGTGGGAAACTGGTCCGACATCATCTCCAGGTGCAGGGAACATTGGGAAAGAAAGCCACGGCAAAACTTAGAGTCCCCATCAAATTTATCCGGCAAGGATAGGCGTAGACCAGAGGCGGCCACTCGCTGCGGAGGAGGTGCAGGAGCTGGCGGAGGAGATGATTGCTGAAGCTGTGGTAGTAACTGCTGTAGCATAACGGTCAGTTGAGACAGCTGGTGGCCTTGTTGCGCTATCTGTTGTGACTGCTGGGCGACCACCGTGGTGAGGTCAGCGACAACTGGCAGAGGAACTTCAGCGGGATCCATGGCCGGATCTACTGTCACGATGCCGGCTGGCAGGTAGTGGATCCTCTGTGCCGGAGAGGGATTGGCGTGGACCGTGCTAGTGGATCGGTTCTAAGTCACTACTGGTTTTCACCAGAGCCCGCCGCAAAGCGGGATGGACTTGCTGCGGCGGTAGTGACCAGGTCGTATCCACTAGCAACGGCTCAACCTCTCTGACTGCTGAAGATAGGCGCGGTACAAGGGAGTAGACAGAAGCAAGGTCGGACGTAGCAGAAGGTCGGGGCAGGCAGCAAGGATCGTAGTCAGGGGCAACGGCAGGAGGTCTGGAACACAGGCTAGGAACACACAAGGAAACGCTTTCACTGGCACGATGGCAACAAGATCCGGCAAGGGAGTGCAGGGGAAGTGAGGTGATATAGGGAAGTGCACAGGTGAACACACTAATTGGAATCACTGCGCCAATCAGCGGCGCAGTGGCCCTTTAAATCGCAAAGACCCGGCGCGCGCGCGCCCTAGGGAGCGGGGCCGCGCGCGCCGGGACAGGACCGAGGGAGAGCGAGTCAGGTACGGGAGCCGGGGTGCGCATCGCGAGCGGGCGCTACCCGCATCGCGAATCGCATCCCGGCTGGAAGCGGAATCGCAGCGCCCCGGGTCAGTGGATCTGACCGGAGCGCTGCAGTGAGGAGAGTGTAGCGAGCGCTCCGGGGAGGAGCGGGGACCCGGAGCGCTCGGCGTAACAACACTCTTGTTAGGGGAGGCCTCACTCTCCCATGTTTCCTTGGCAATATCCAGTAAACCCCTAGGGTGTCTCCCATATAGCAACTCGAATGGGGAGAAGCCTGTAGAAGACTGAGGAACCTCTCGGATGGAGGAAAGGCAGCAGACAATCCCAGTCCCTCCCATCCTTTTCTACCACCTTCCTCAACATTCCATTCAGGGTTATATTGAACCTCTCCACTAAGCCGTCTGTTTGGGGATGATACACAGAGGTTCTCAGCTGTTTGATTTTCATCAGCTTACACAAATCCTGCATTACTTTGAATATAAAAGGTGTACCCTGGTCCATGAGTATTTCCTTGGGTAGATCTGTTCTAGAAAAAATGTGAAATAACTCCCAGGCAATACACTTTGATGAGGTATTTCGCAGAGGAA
This sequence comes from Hyla sarda, assembly GCF_029499605.1. NCBI lineage: Eukaryota > Metazoa > Chordata > Amphibia > Anura > Hylidae > Hyla > Hyla sarda. The sequence continues at coordinate 318,248,841 of NC_079189.1, read as the reverse complement.
TGGCTTCAGGGTACCTGGTGGCAAAGTCAAGTACTACCAGAATATATTATGGCCTCAGGCAGACTCTACAAACAGGCCCACCAGATCCATAGCTATCCTTTCGAATGGCACATCAATTATTGGTAGGGGAACTAGGAGGCTCCTAAAATTAGACATAGGAGTGGTTAACTGACAAGTTGGACAGGACTTACAAAAATTCAAGATCTCCTGATAACAGCCTGGCCAATAAAACCTTTGCAGGACTAGCTCTTGTGTTTTGTCTGCCCCCAAGTGACCCCCTAGCACATGGCTGTGGGCCATATCAAGTACCATTTTGCTATATGCTACTGGCACCAGCAGCTGTTCCACAATTTCATCCCGCAACTTAGTAACATGATACAATAAATGATTATATACAGTAAAGTGAGGATAACTTTTCTCAGCACCCGGTTCCTGTGGAATCTCATTTAGCACTGTTACACTTTCCCATACATGTTTCAGGGTGAGGTCTGACAACTGAGCAGTTCCAAAATCCTCCCGTGACACCTCAAGGTTAGGAACATTTTGCTCAGGAGTGGGAGGCTCATCCTCCTCTCCTGCCAACACTGTTGGGGAAAAATTATCAGGTATACCAGTGGTCACCCCTACTGCATCATCTTGGACATCCTCAGCTAGGGGAAGTGGGTTGAGGGACTGGGGATACAAATGATTCTTAGAGTTATATTGAGGGGTTGACCAAAGTTCCCAAAATAAAGGAAATTCACGTCCCACAACAAAAGGATGAATTACGTCTCTCACTACCCCAACCTCATGGCTCAGAGTCCCGCAGGCTTTAGTGTCCCCATGTATGCACACAACCCCCACCCGCTTTCCTGGGGTAACCAGGACATCGGGAATGGCAGCTTGTAAGAGAGGGACTAGGTTGCCTGAGTCCAACAGTGCTACTACACTTACCTCATTTACCTGGAATGGGCACTCTTGTGGGCCTTGCTCCCACAAGGAAGTAGCACTGCAGACAGGGCGGGCAAGCATGTAGAGGTGGCGGGTGACCCCACACTCCATGGGTTCCTCATGCTGAGGACAGTATGCTGCAATATGTCCCTCTTTCTGACACCTCCAGCAATGCACCTCGGGTCTGCTGCCCAATGGGTCTTTATAGGGTGAGAGTACCTTTTCTGGGCCCACCAACCTGTCTTCTCTGGGTGGATCACCTCGACTGGGTCTGGGACGGCTCTCCTGTTCAGCTGCGGAGTGGGCCTTGGTGCTGGACCTCTGGACGCGATCCCTGTTGTGCCCCACGAACTGCTGTGATCTGCTTCCAGGACCCAGATAAGACTCGGTAGTAGTAAACCACTCCACTAGTGCCACCAGCTGGTCCAGCATTTTGGGGTCACCCTGGGCAACCCAGCGTTGAATATCCCGAGGAAGTCGCTTCACATAGCGGTCCATGACGATATGGTCAACGATGTTGTAGCAACTTGGGTACCAAATGTAGCAGGTCAAACAACTGGGAGCGTGGCGGCTTCTGCTAAGGTGACTCCCAGCTGGGCCATAATCTCATCCTTGAAGAGGTCATAGTCCTTGACTTACTCTGCGGTCAAATCAAAGTAGGCTTTTTGTGGTTCACCAATCAAGTAAGGTGCTAGAACCTCAGTCCATAGAGCCCCAGGAAGTTTCACCCTTTCAACGAGTCTCTCAAAAACAGAAACATCATTATCCGGGGTCATCTTTTGCATGGCACCTTGCACCACCTTTTTCAAGTTTATAACCCCTGATAATACCTCCATCCTCTGAGCATAAACATTGTCCTTGAGGGCAGCTGTGGTAGCCCAGTGCAGGAGTTGCACCCCTGTACGATTGCTGCCCTGTCAGGGGGACTCTATTCAGTGACTCCTGGGCCCCCACTTTTGTCTATGTTCCCTAAGTAGTTAACTTACACCTGTGTTATCTATTGTAATGTATACAACTTGTCATATACCTTTAGCCCCTTAAGGACCCAGCCCATTTTCACCTTAAAGGACATCTGCAGCGTGATTAACACTTATCCCCTATCCACAGGTCGGACCCCCTGCGATCTCCTGTACGGTGCCGCGGCTGTCCCGTGCAGGGGGCGTGCCAGCCGCCACATGACGTTGCGGCCGGCACGCCTCCTCCATACATCTCTATGGGAGAGGCGGGGAGGCAGCGTTCGTGCCTCCCCGCCTCCCCCAATAGAACTGTATTGGGACAGGGAGGAGACGGGGCGTCACCGTCGACCTCTAGGTCGACGCTACGTGCCTTAGCGCTCACTATGAGTGCTAATGGCGGCGCCCCGTTAGGGAGATCGCAGGGGGGTCCCAGCGGTCGAACCCCCCGCGATCAAACACTTATCCCCTATCTTGTAGATAGGGGATAAGTGTATATTGCGCTGCAGTTGTCCTTTAAGGACCAGAGCATTTTTGCACATATGTCACTTTAAGCATTAATTACTCTGGGATGCTTTTACTTTGCATTCTGATTCTGAGAATTTTTTTTCGTGACATATTCTACTTTATGTTAGTGGTAAATTTTGGTTGATACTTGCATCATTTCTTGGGGAAAAATTTGATGAAAAATGTGAAAAGGTTGCTTTTTTTTATTTTGAAACTCTGCTTATAAGGAAAATGGACATCCCAAATAAATGATATATTGATTCACATATACAATATGTCTACTTTATGTTGGAATCATAAAATTGACATGTTTTTACTTTTGGAAGACATTAGAGAGCTTCAAAGTTCAGCAGCAATTTTCCAATTTTTCACAAAATTTTCAAAATCCGATATTTCAGGGACCAGTTCAGATTTGAAGTGGATTTGAGGGGCTTCATATTAGAAATACCCCATAAATGACCCCATTATAAAAGCGGCACCCCTCAAAGTATTCAAAATGACATTCAGTAAGTGTGTTAACCCTTTAGGTGGTTCACAGGATTAGCAGCAAAGTGAAGGAGAACATTCAAAATCTAAATTTTTTTTACACTCTCATGTTCTTGTAGACCCAGTGTTTGAATTTTTACAAGGTGTAAAAGGAGAGAAATCACCCTAAAATGTGTAACCCAATTTCCCTTGAGTAAGGAAATACCTAATATGTGTATGTTAAGTGCTCTGTCTGTGCACTAGAGGACTCAGAAGGGAAGGAGCGACAATGGGATTTTGGAGAGTTGAGTTTTTCTGAAATGGTTTTTGGGAGGCATGTCACATTTAGGAAGCCCCTATGGTGCCAGGACAGCAAAAAAAAAAAAAAAAACACATGGCATACTATTTTGGAAACGACATCCTTCAAGGAATGTAACAAGAGGTACAGTGAGCCTTAACACCCCACAGGTGTTTGACGACTTTTCGTTAAAGTTGGATGTGTAAATACATATTTTTTTCATGAAAAAGCAGTTTTTTCCCCAAATTTTACATTTTTGCAAGGGGTAATAGGAGAAAATGCCCCCCCCCCCAAATTTGCAACCCTCTTCTGAGTATGGAAATACCCCATGTGTGGACATCAAATGCACTGCGGGCGCACTACAATGCTCAGAAGAGAAGGAGTCACATTTGGCTTTTGGTAAGCAAATTATGCTGACACGGTTTTTAGGGGGCATGTTGCATTTAGGAAGCCCCTATGGTGCCAGAACCACAAAAAAAAACACATGGCATACTATTGTGGAAACTACACAACTCAAGGCACGTAACAAAAGACTTTACACCCCACAGGTGTTTGACAAATTTTCGCTAAATTTGGACATGAAAATGAAAAATTCGATTTTTTTCACTAAAATGCTGGGGTTACCCCAAATGTTTCATTTTCACAAGGGGTAATAGGAGAAAAATACCCCATATGTGGATGTAAAGTGCTCTGAGGATGAACTACAATGCTCAGAAGAGAAGGAGTTCCATTGGGCTTTTGGAGAGAGAATGTGTCCGAAATTGAAGGCCATGTGTGTTTACAAAGCTCCCATGGTGCCTGAACAGTGGACCCCCCCACATGTGACCCCATTTTGGAAACTACACCCCTCAAAGAATTTAATAAGGGGTGCAGTGAGCATTTACACCCCACTGGTGTGGTGTCCCGGTACCGTATAGTATACCGTACCTTGTATGGTGGTCCCCAAAGCCAGAGTTACTTCATTCCGGTAGGGTCCTCCTGGTGGGATAGCCCCTAGTCACCTCTTCCTTCTTTAATTTTGTGATGTTTGTATGTATATTTAATTGTGTATATAGTGACGCAGGACCTTCGGTCATGTGACTAATGTAAATTCTCTTAGGGTATGTTAAAGGACCTTCCTAGGTCACGTGTGTGGTCACATGTTTAGACCATAATCCCTTGTGTAAAGTGATTGACAGATGGTATGGACCAATGAGCTCAAGGCCAGCCCCTGCCCATATAAGGGAGTTTCGAGTTTCCAGCCAATCCTCGCTCTCTTGGGTTCCGGGATAGCATAGAGTAGAGATCCGTGCAACTTTCAAAGACCAGGCCGAAGCCTGATAATACCGCAACTTACCAAATCGTGAGTTACAATACAACTCCCCGCTAAAGTCTGCATGACTGCTGGACCTAAACTCAATCCCCTAAATCCAGCGGAACAGCGCATATAAATCTCCTGAGCTTAAAACTCACAAGGTCCCAACCAACTGTCAGGATCCTAATAGACTCTTCTTGTACAAAGACTGTTCTTGTTTAATTTTGCATAAAACCTGCAGTAAAAGTTCCGACAGTTTTCTGAAACCTCCGGTTGTGGACAATCATTTATTATCCCTCCCTATCGCTCTTGGGACGGTTGGCGATAGAACAAGTGTATACAGAGGAGCCCTCACCCTGGCGTCACGAGTGTTAAGGGTTAACCAAATACCCTTTAGTCACTGCACAGCTACAACCCATATACCCTACACCCCCCACAAGCTTACCACACTGGCATTTGGCAGATCTTTGGAACAGTGGGCTGTGCAAAGCATTTTATTGAAAAAAAAAGTTTTTGTTTTTTTTCATTTTCTCATCCAACAAAAATTTGTCAAAACACCTGTGGGCTGTTAAGGCTCCCTATACCCCTTGTTACGTTCCGTGAGGGGTGTAGTTTCCAAAATGGGGTCACATGTGGGTATTTATTGTTTTGCGTTTATGTCAGAACCGCTGTAAATCAGCCACCCCTGTGCAAATCACCAATTTTGACATCAAATGTACATGTTGCACTCTCACTCCTGAGCCTTGTTGTGCACCCACAGAGCACTTTGCGTCCACATGTGGGGTATATCTGTACTCAGGAGAAATTGCGTTACAAATTTTGGTGGTCTTTTACCGCTTGTGAAAATTAAAAGTATGGGGCAACACCAGCATGTTAGTGTAAAAATAAAAAATAAATTACTCTAACATGCTGGTGTAGACCCCAACTTTACTTTTTCATAAGGGGTAAAAGGAGAAAAAGCCCACCAAAATTTGTAATGCAGAAATACCACACATGTGGCACTAAACTGTTGCCTTGAAATACGTCTCCAAAGCGAGAGAACGCCATGCGCATTTGAGGCCTAAATTGAGGATTTGCTTCCGCCACCAAAATACCCTATGGCAGTGTTTCCCAAACAGGGTGTCTCCAGCTGTTGCAAAACTCCCAGCATGCCTGGACATTCAGTGGCTGTACGACAATACTGGGAGCTGTTTATTTTCAACAGCTGGAGGCTCCGTCTTGGAAACAGTGGCGTACAAGATTTTTTTTTTTTATTGGGGGGAGGGGGGGGGTAACTGTGTAGGAGTATGTGTATATGTAGTGTTTTACTTTTTATTTTGTGTAGGTGTAGTGTAGTGTAGTGTTTTTAGAGTACATTCACATGGGTGGGGGTTTACAGCGAGTTTCCTGCTGGGAGTTTGAGCTGCTGCCGAAAATTTGCTGCAGCTCAAACTTGCAGCGGGAAATTCACTGTAAACCACCGCCCGTGTGAATGTACCCTGTACATCCACATGGGGGGGGGGGGGGGGCAAACCTCCAACTGTTGCCAAAGTACAACTCTCAGCATGCCCTTTGGCTGTCAGTGCATGCTTGGAGTTGCAGTTATGCAACAGCTGGAGGCACACTGGTTGCAAAACACGGTTTGTTACTTAACTCAGTGTTTCGCAACCAGTGTGCCTATTGCTGTTGCAAAACTACAACTCCCATCATGTACGGTCTGTCAGTGCATGCTGGGAGTTGTAGTTTGCAACAGCTGGAGGCACACTAATTGTGAAACACTGAGTTAGGTCACAAACTCTGTGTTTCGCAACCAGTGTGCCTTCAGCTGTTGCAAAACTACAACTCTCAGCATGCATTGACAGCCGAAGGGCATGCTGGAAGTTGTAGTTATGCAACAGCGGGAGGCACACTACTACATCGTCCAGCATGCCCTTTGGCTGTTTGTGCATGCTGGTTGTTGCAGTTATGCAACAACTGGAGGCGCACTTTTTCATAGAAAAAAAGTGGCTCCAGCTGTGGCATAACTACAAGTCCTAGCATGCACAAACAGCCAAAGGGCATGCTAGGAGTTGTAGTTTTGCCACCAGCTGGCAGAACTACAACTCCCAGCATGTCCTTTGGCTATGCATGCTGGGAGTTGTTGCTTAGCAACAGCAGGAGGCGAACAACTTACCTCCTGCTGTATCCTGCCACCACCAATGAGGACGCTGCTGCCACTGCCTGAGGACCTCTGCCAATGACGCCGACTCCAGGGACCCTCCATTTCGATGCCGGGGACTCCCGCCTGCCCCAATGGACAGGTAAGGAACCCCTGACTTGCCCGATCACCGCCCGATCACCTCCCAGCAGGCTCGGTGATTGATCGGTAGTCCGGACCGATCAATCACGTGATCGTGAGGTGGCACCATGCCACCTCACTCCTGCTGGTAAAGGGTGATAAGTGGCGTCTCGGACACCACCTATCGCCCTCTTTTCCGGGTCACTGGAGACCCGCTTGACCCAGAATCGCCGCTAATCGCCGGTCTGAATTGACCGGCAATTTGCAGCGATCGCCGACATGGGGGGTCTCAGGACCCTCCCCAGGGGTTTGCACGGGGTGCCTGCTGAAAGATTTCAGCAGGCATCCCGGTCTGGTCCCTGCCCGACGAGCGGCGGGGACCAAAACTCCCATGGGCATACAGGTGCACCCTGGGTCCTTAAGTGGTTACGTAATGTTGCTAAGTGTAACCAAGGATGTGACCTATAGAGTGACCTATGGGACCCCTCCAGAGTCTCCACCATATAAACCCTGGGAGGAGCTAGTTCAGTCTCTTGAGTGCTGAGTGCAATGAAGTCAAGTCCAGAGAGAGTGTCTGGTGTCCTGAGGAGGCCTAAAGCCTACCACGCAGCAACAAGTCCATTACCCCACAGGTGAATGTCAAAACCTGGTAAGCTACAAACGGGGTGAAGTCTATCTAGTCAGTCTCAGTCAAGTCAGTCAAGATTAATCTTTGTCAAGTCAGCGAGGTCCTGCATCAAATTATCCAAGTCCGCTACATGTCCCAGCAAGCTCTAAGTTCTCTGAAGTCACTGGTCACCTCTGTGGGCCGAGCTAAACTGTTAAGACTGTTACACCTGTCTACCTCAGTAAAGCTGCCATTGTTCTGTAACTTGGCGTCAGAGTCATTATTTGCTCCGTGCTAGCCCAGGATTCAGCGGTATACTTTCGGTGGTGAAGAGGTTAAACCAAGCCCTGGTGTCCCAAACACAAGGGGTTAATGCCATCTGCCCCTAGGGTTACAACATCTGCCCTCATCACACCCTTACCACACAGCAATCTGTTCCATCAGCAAACGGTTTGTCTCTTTCTGGGCTGCATTGGCCTGCAACAGGTGCTTGCATAGTTCCTCCATAGCAGAATATTGGCTTGGGAAAGGTGTAGCAGCCTTTACCCAGGACATTTGCAGGTTAAACAGTCCAAAAATAATAAAAATTATGCAGTCGTAACCCTTACCAAACAACTGCACGCATTCTCCACCATATGTGGGAATTAGCTGCACAAATGGTGGGCAAACAAGCAGAATGTTGGTGCAAAAACAAAAGGATTTATCAAAAACAAACCAGCAGGAATATAACAGTTCAGCAGAAGGCTTTACATCAGCCATTAAACTCAGAACAAACAAAAACACGACTCCAACTTAAAGTCCTTACACAACCATGTAGTGGTGGTTAATCCTGGTGCAGAGACGCCAGTCTATCTCCGTCCTGATTCCCAGGGCAGCTTTGTGTGCTCCAGCTTGTGGCAAAATGTGGAAGAAAATGGAAAACAACTACTCAGGTTCACACTCTCCTCGCCTGAGGTCTAGGTGCAGCAGGCTTTAACGGGGTACTCCGCCCCAGACATCTTATCCCCTATCCAAAGTATAGGGGATAAGATGTGTGATCGCTGGGGACCCCCGCATTCTCAGTAGCGGCACCCCGCTGTCATCACAGCGGAAAATCTCTGTGCATGATGACGGGGCGATACAGGGGCCGGAGCACCGTGACATCATGGCTCCGGCCCGTCCTGGCATCATGTCCCGTCCCCTCAATACAAGTCTATGGGAGGGGGCGTGATGGCCATCACACCCCCTCCCATATACTTACATTAAGGGTGCGGTGCTCCGACCCCTATATCGCCCCTTCATCACGCACAGAGATTTTCCTGAGAACGTGGGGGTCCCCAGCAGCAGGACCCCCGTGATCAGACATCTTATCCTCTATCCTTTGGATGGGGGATAAGATGTCTGGGGCGGAGTACCCCTTTAAACGCCTCAAGAGGTCCAGTAAAGCCCGGACCGTCAGTGTGAACGATGCCATAGTGTGTGATGATTTTGAGGAGGTGGAATCACTGTGGGTAGAATTACAAAAGAAGGGGAATACTGAAAAAATAATATTTGGGGTAATCTACAGACCCCCTAATATCACTGAAGAGATAGAAGTTCGGCTTCATAAACAAATAGAGAGGGCCGCCTGGGCAGGTACAGTGGTAATAATGGGAGATTTTAACTATCCAGATATAGATTGGGGCCGGGGGTTGGCTAAAACTACAAAGGGGCGACAATTCCTAAATTTATTGCAGGGGTGATGGGTCAGCGATAACATTTAAACAGTACAAAGAGCTTAATAAAATCTGTAAAAATGTAATAAAAACAGCAAAAATTCAAAACGAGAGACAGGTGGCCAAAGAAAGCAAAACTAATCCTAAATATTTTTTTAGATATATAAATGCAAAAAAAACAAGGACAGAGCATGTAGGACCCCTTAATAATGATAATGGGGAGGTTGTCACAGGCGATCAAGAGAAAGCAGAGCTACTGAATGGGTTCTTTAGTTCTGTATATACTAATGAAGAAGGAGCTGACATTGGCCAGGTCAGTGCTGGTAACACATCATGTAATGTACTGAACTGGCTTAATATAGAGATGGTACAAGGTAAGTTAAGTAATATAAATGTAAGCAAATCTCCAGGGCCGGATGGACTACACCCAAAAGTTCTTAGAGAGGTAAGTTCAGTAATATCTGTACCCCTGTTCATGATATTTAGAGATTCTCTGGTGTCTGGTATTGTGCCAAGGGACTGGCGCAAGGCGAATGTGGTGCCAATCTTCAAAAAGGGCTCTAGGTCTTCCCCAGGAAACTATAGACCGGTAAGTTTAGCGTGCATTGTGGGTAAATTGTTTGAAGGACTTATAAGGGATTACATACAGGAATACATAGGGGATAATAGTATTATAAGTGATAGCCAGCATGGGTTTACTAAGGATAGAAGTTGTCAAACCAATCTAATTTATGAAGAGGTGAGTAGAAGCCTTGACAGAGGAATGGCTGTGGAAATAGTGTTTCTGGATTTTGCTAAAGCGTTTGATACTGTCCCTCATAGAAGTCTGACAGGTAAGTTAAGGTCTTTGGGTTTGGAAATTTTAGTTTGTAACTGGATTGAACACTGGCTCATGGATCGTACCCAGAGAGTGGTGGTCAATGATTCGTACTCTGATTGGTCCCCGGTTATTAGTGGTGTACCCCAAGGTTCTGTACTGGGACCGCTGTTGTTTAATTTATTTATCAATGATATAGAGGATGGTATTAACAGCTCTGTTTCTATCTTTGCAGATGACACCAAGCTTTGTAGCACGGTACAGTCTATAGAGGATGTGCATAAGTTACAAGATGACTTGGATAGACTAAGTGTCTGGGCATCCACTTGGCAAATGAGGTTCAATGTGGATAAATGTAAAGTTATGCATCTGGGTACTAATAACCTGCATGCGTCGTATGTCTTAGGGGGGATTAAACTGGCAGAGTCACTGGTAGAGAAGGATCTGGGTGTACTTGTAGATCACAGACTACAGAATAGCATGCAATGTCAGGCTGCTGCTTCCAAGGCCGGCAGGATATTATCATGTATCAAAAGAGGCATGGACTCAAGGGACAGGTACATAATACTCCCCCTTTATAAAGCATTGGTACGGCCTCACCTGGAATATGCTGTTCAGTTTTGGGCACCTGTCCATAAAAGGGACACTGCGGAGTTGGAAAGGGTGCAGAGACGCGCGACTAAACTAATATGGGGCATGGAACATCTTAGCTATGAGGAGCAATTAAAGGAGTTACAATTGTTTAGTCTTGAGAAGAGATGTTTAAGGGGGGATATGATAAACGTATATAAGTATATTAATGGCCCATACAAAAAATATGGAGAAAAACTGTTCCAGGTTAAACCCCCCCAAAGGACGAGGGGGCACTCCCTCCGTCTGGAGAAGAAAAAGTTTAGTCTCAAGGGGCGACACGCCTTCTTTACCGTGAGGACTGTGAATTTATAGAGAAACAACAGTGCTTCAGCTCACCCCAGGTGCGCACGGACATGGCGTGGACCTCGCCCAAATGAACAACAGAAGTCCAGCGTCCAGAAAACTCGTAGGATAATATTTATTCACCAGATGGTCATAACAGGAACACAGGGTACAGTGACGCGTTTCGGCTTTACAACAAAGCCTTAGTCATACACCATACTTAGTGTATGACTAAGGCTTTGTTGTAAAGCCGAAACGCGTCACTGTACCCTGTGTTCCTGTTATGACCATCTGGTGAATAAATATTATCCTCCGAGTTTTCTGGACGCTGGACTCCTCTTTCTTCGACTGTGAATTTATGGAACGGTCTACCTCAGGAACTGGTCACAGCAGGAACAATTAACAGCTTTAAAACAGGATTAGATACATTCATGGAACAAAATAACATTAATGCTTATGAAGAAATATAAAATCCCATCCCTTCCCCAATATCGCGCCACACCCCTACCCCTTAATTCCCTGGTTGAACTTGATGGACATATGTCTTTTTTCGACCGTACTAACTATGTAACTATGTAACTATGGAACGGCCTCCCTCCCACACTACAGTCATTCCAGAAAAAGAGCCCATTAAAGCTGCATGGCAGCTATGCTAACTATGCACAGGACTGCCAGATTGGCCTTCTTGACAACCCTGGAAGTTTACAAGTTGATACAGCAACCTACTTGGCACATATCTACCTTCCACTACTTTACCTGCTGGCCGCCTACAATATATACATGATACAATTTAGTACAATTTACGGTGGTTCTTCAACCATCTTTATGCTTTTATAACCACATGAAGGGACAATGCTTAGCATTTCATGAGCAGGAGAACCCTGCATGTGCACATGCATAACGTCAGACCAATGTTTTCAATGGGGACTTCATTTCTCCCTGCAAGGGAATTGAGCACTTTGCTGCTGTTTCTCCCCATAGATTATAGCTGATTATTGGAGGTCCCAGCAGCAGTATTCCCTGTGATCAGCTTAATCGCAGAAGGAATCTGTTGATAAAGGGGACAATTCTTTTAAATAAAATTACTGCAAAGACAGACAGACTCTTGCAAGATTATACGACACCTACCCAACAGTTTCTTTTCCCAAAAACTAGTGACATCTATCTTATGTACCGCTGTAGATTATGAACAATTGGGGAAAATGGAGGTGTGTGAGTGGAGGGGACATCTGTCACCATGGAAACAGGTATAATTGTCCCTGCAGGTATCTACTACTAATGTAATTACTGTCCTAGAAATATGCCAGGTTATCTAAATAACAAGGCCCAGCATGTCACTTTGACATAAATCTGGGACTTCTTTTTAAAATAAAGCTGTGTTTCATACATTATGGTGAAACCTGATTCCGGTCATAACTAGAAGCATATGATATACAGCTTTATGTTCGGTAAGACCAAAAACGTTGTTAAGGGGACCTTAAGTCAGATTAAAAAAAATAGTTTTATTATGTTTTACCCTAATGTGTCCTGATTCCAATGCTGTTTTTATTTTGTTGCTATGCCACTGTATTGGGAATATAGTTATTTTACTGTTTGGTTGTTCATCTGCATTTTTCTGACTGCAGGGCTAAGGGGATGTGACTATGAGGCTGAAGGAAGGTCAAACTTGACTATTTAGTCCAAAGTGAGTATAGACAACTAAATACAAAAATCCTTATATCTTGGGAATGGTGTGGGCGCAGCAATAAAATACCTTTAAAGGAGGTCCTCTTTAACTCCTTAATGCCATCTGACGTAAATGTACATAGTACTTAGCACACCGGGACATACATTTACGTCCTGCAGTGCTTACAGTCTATTAGCGAGAGCAGGAGCTTGTGAGTCTTGCGTCTTGTGGGAGGTGGACTTCTGGCAGAATTCCCAGTGCTTGACACAGGCACAAAAGCTTGACTTTACTAATAGGAAAACACAAAGTATTTTATAAGGTGGTTAATAACTCCAAAAGCCATTTCCCAAGTTCATTACTTCAGACATGGTATCATATTGCATTAACAATAGCACTTGAGCAATAACACGTAATGTTCAGTCCTAACTTGTTCATATCATCATTAAATGCGTAGGTAAAAATAGCTGGATAAAAGAAGGCAAAAATTAAAATATTAAAGGCGAAAACTTCAGGTATGACAATTACAGCATAAGAACAAGATGCATTATATGTTCATTAGCGGAGTATGTGTGTCTTTGTAGATATATATATATATATATATATATATATATATATATACATATATATATATATCTTTAATACAGTACAGCAGTCCCTTCACATTGTAGCTTTTGTTTTCTCACCCAGCGTAAATCTTATGGCACATTTGGAGGTTGTAAACAGTAATAATCTCTTGTGCTAACATAACTGAATGACATTCGCTGGCCGGCTAGGTAGGACTCCAGCATAAGCTTTTGTTTAAACAATTAAACTATGATGAAAATAATATGGATGCACTAACAAAAAGACAAATACTTAAACGGGTACTCTGCCCCTAGACATCTTTGGCCCCATTCAAAGGGGCCGTCATAGGCATGGGCATGAATGGAGGGGGCATGGTATGACATCAACCCATGACTGCCAAAACCCAGCATTCTCAACAAAACGTTCAGAACGCTGGGTGACGGCATGGAGATCGTGAGGGGTCCCAGTGGCCGGACCCCACGATCAGACATCTTATCCCCTATCCTTTGGATAGGGAATGAGATGTCTAGAGGCGGAGTATCCCTTTGAGCAATGTACTTTATTCTGTTCAGGCATTTTAATGTATTTTTACAAAAATTTCACTCAGGTTGGCACCCAGACATAGCAGCTTATTTCTTCTGCACAGGCTTCACCCCCTTTGGGGTACATCCAGTTTCACATAAATATTGCATAGCACCCGGAGAATGTTTGTAAATCTTTATTCTTGACAGTTAAAATGTAAACCTGACAGAGAGCTGCATAGGACACAAACTCTTGCATGTTTCCTAAGCCCCAAATGTGCTTAATTCTAGCATGATGTACAGCTCTTTGGTATCTGTAAGGCTGGGTTCACATATATCAGTCGTCCGGCAAAGTTTCCCTCCAGTGTGCACCGGAGGGAAACTGATGCTAGAACTGATCCCATTCATTTGAATGGGACAGTTCACAATCATCCAGCGTCTCAATTTTGACGCCGGATGGTTGGACATGCCGGAGGGCACCGGACAGGGGAACGCAGCTTGCTGCATTCCCCTGTCCGTTGCCCAGAAACAATGGACGCCGCATGCCATACAACTGATGACAAGTTGTCATCAGTTGTGGCATCAGTTGCGTCGAGATTTAGGCTGAGTTCACCTATGCCGGATGCCGGACATATGTGAACCCAGCCTAAGCTGGATTATTGTGTATTTGTGAACCAGGACTAAGAGCTGTGGTTGACTGTGTATAGTTATCCACTAGTTAAGGTAAGGCTAGAATCATGATTAAACAGTATTATTTGGATACTGAGAGGACTGACAACACACCAGATAACATTGATCCATGCATTCCTGATATCCCCACAGAATAAACATTTATGTAATATAATAGCCTAAAACGTCATATACAAAGGCTTTAGTCTCCTAGCACCTTAGTATAGTGACAGATTTATGCCGAGCTGGCTTTGACATATTGTCTTTGCTGCTAAGCAATAATGTGTATTGGTGTACACAGACGACATCTAATATATACTATGGAAAACGAGTTGCAGAACAGAGTTCAGTTGTTCATTTAAGTCCATGGAAGAGGAGTATTGCCAGTAATTGTGCTGTTTTACAGAGCAATCATTTCAAATGGATGCATTCCTGGGAGGGCTCACACACAGAACTTTTATTTGTAGTATAATTATGTATTACAATAAGCTTAGGAGAATCAAATGCGTATATTATATTAATCACTATCATTATACAGCACTGAGTATATTATTGCTACAAGAAGTAGCTGCAACTGCTGCCCCTTTCTGGAAAGAGAACATTGACAGTGGAAGTCATTTGTTGGTTGCTATGAAGCCTTTCACCATCGAGAAGTAACAACACAACTTATTAGAAGAGTAGGGATTGAAAAGCCAGCAATATCCACATAGAGGACAATTAACAGTGACAAGTTCTGAGAATCTGTAATTAGCTTGGAATATACCACTCCGACTGTGAGTGTTGTGCATCCCAGAGTTACTGAGGCGGCAGAAAGCTTGAATTGTACATGGCCAAAGGCACATCACTCTCTGTGTCATTGGATGCGATCCTGGTAGGCATGCACTATAGGCTAAACATTGACCTACTTATGACTGGCAACACCAGAGAAATTGCAGCATTTTTTTTATTCGTCAACGTCAGAGACACTCAATTTAATTCAGATGTATGGAGTGGATTCACTGCAAGAACATAAATAAATGCTATGTGCTTCTTGTATTTACCATGTTCATAAGAAGAAAGAAATTCGGCCACTCACCAAAGTCGATCTTCAAGCTTTTCTTCCAGCAAATATACTCACATATTCAATGGGGGAGAGGGGAGAACAAGCGGGAGGTACAAAAAGGCAACAAGCTCCGTTTCGCACTTAGCAAGTGCTTCCTCCTGCCATAACCGGATCTCCTGTATAACCGCAGTGCCGAACGATTTTCTCGTTGCTTTGCTTCTTGTATTTACCTAGCTGAATTGTCATTGTTTGCAACGGACTGACTATTGATAGGGCAGGCGATATGACAACCACATCCTTTAACCTCTTAACGACAATGGACGTAAATGGACGTCATGGTGACGTGGTACTTAACACACCATGACGTACATTTACGCGCCGCCATGATCGCAAGCACCGGAGCGGTGCTCGGGTCATGCGCGGCAGGTCCCGGCTGCTATCAGCAGCCAGGGACCCATCGGTAATGGCGGACATCCGCGATCGCATGGATGTCCGCCATTAACCCCTCAGATGCCGTGATCAATACAGATCACGGCAACTGTGGCAGTGCGGTACTTTGAATGGATGATCGGATCGCCCGCAGCACTGCCGTGGCGATCTGATCATCCAACATGGCGGCCGGAGGTCCCCTAACCTGGCACCGGCCGTCTCCCAGGGTCTTCTGCTCTGGTCTGAGATCTGATCAGTGCTATGTCCTATACATAGCACTGAACAGTATTAGCAATGCTAATGATTGCTATGAATAGTCCCCTATGGGGACATAAAAAGTGTTAAAAAAAAAAGGAAAAAAATGTGAAAAATCCCCTCCCCCAATAAAAAAGTAAAACGTCAGTTTTTCCCATTTTACCCCCCAAAAAGTGTAAAAAAATTATTAATACATATATTTGGTATCGCGCATGCGTAAAAGTCTGAACTATTAAAATATATTGTTAATATATTTACGACGTAAATGTAAAAAAATTTAAAATGTCCAAAATTGCTGCTTTTTTGTCACATTTTATTCCAAAATAAATTAATAAAAATTTATAAATAAGTTAAACCTAAGCAAAAGTGGTACTGATAAAAACGACAGATCATGGCGCAAAAAATTAGCCCTGATACCGCCTCATATACGGAAAACGGAGAAAGTTATAGGTGGTCAAAACAGGGCAATTTCAAACACACTCACTTTGTTAAAATGGTTTGAGATTTTTTTTTATTATGCAATTTAATTATACAATTATAGCAAAACATATAACATGGGTATCATTTTAATCGTGTTGACCCACAGAATAAAGAAAACATGTAATTTTTACCGTAAAGTGTACAGCGGGAAAACAAAACCTTCCAAAATGTGCTAAATTGTGGTTTTCTTTCAATTTTCCCACATAAATAATATTTGTTTGGTTGGGCCGTACATTTTATGGTATAATAAGTGATGTAATTACAAAGTACAATTGGTGACACAAAAACCAAGCCCCATATGGTTCTGTGAATGGAAATATAAGAGAGTTATGATTTTTAGAAGGCAAGGAGGAAAAAAACGAAAATGCAAAAATAAAATTGGTCTGGTCCTTAAAGGGGTACTCCGGTGCTTAAACATCTTATAAGATACCTGATCACGGGAGTCCCGCAGCTGGGGACCCCCGGGATCATGCACGCGGCACCCCATTTGTAATCAGTGCCCGGAACGTGTTTGCTCTGGGACTGATTACCGGGGAACGCAGGGTCGGCGGCGTGTGACGTCACGCCTCCACCACCGTGTGACGTCACGCCCCCTCCCGTCGGCTTGCATTGAGGGGTGGAGTGTGACGTCACACGGGGGTGGAGGCGTGACTTCACACGCTGCCCGCCCTGCGGTCGACCATAATCAGACCCGGAGTGAACACGCTCCGGGCACTGATTACAAATGGGGTGCCGCGTGCATGATCCCGGGGGTCCCCAGCGGCGGAACTCCCGTGATCAGGCATCTTATCCCCTATCCTTTGGATAGGGGATAAGATGTTTAAGCACCGGAGAACCCCTTTAAGGCCAACATGGGCCTGGTCCTTAAGGGGTTAAGGCATGTTACTTTGCTTAATTTTTGCACTTTGTATTGCCTCTGTTTAATAACTACTTCTTGAAAAATCTAATACAATTTTTGAAAATAAAAAAACTTTGCTAACTATGAGCAGAAAGGTTTTTTTATTTTACTTTTATTAAAATTAAAGTACAGTAAAATGAGTCCTAAGACCTGTATGCATAATATGCATGTGTTAATATGTAAACTACCTTTTGATCTATGTATTACTGTGATCAATCTGCTTTAAATCAATCAGCTTAAAGACTGGGGGTGTTTCTTCAGGACCATGACAAACTTGCTCCTTTCCTACCCCGTCCCCTGTCATGAGGTCTGTACAGACATTTTTTACATTAGCAAAGCTTTTTGCCTAAAGTGCATGCTCTATATAATTCTAATGTTCAAACATGAAGCTTTGTGTGAAAAAAACATGTGACTTATGTTTTTTGGAGAATACTTGGTTACAGGCAGTATATGGGGTAAAGACCATTACTGATAACATAAAAGTAACAAGCACTTGCCTTGGCCAGAAATAAATTATACAACATTAGTGTGTAATGTATCCAGGCGTAAGATGCAAGCCTTAATTAATAGCTAGTTTAGACTGACACTGGCTCTGCTGGCACCTCGAATAAGAGATAAAAATAGAAAAGAGATACTGGTAGCCAACTCTATCTGTCCAATATCTACATTACATGTATCAACATTAAATCTAATCAGCATAATGTAGATCATGGTAAAAAATAATTTCTCATATTGGGTACCTCCCCTGTTGGCAGCCCTAGCCATTATATTGTATTATATTGTATAACTAGAATTACATTAGACAGAGAATAGAATAATATAACATAAGAAAGTATTAAATTTTGAATCCAGAAACAATAATCTCTTTTTTTGCATAGAATTAGAGCTGCAGAAAACCATCTTTCCAAATATCACGCCTGTTAATTATTTAATAACCAGCCTTGTACAATGGGACCATTAAAACCTGAATTATTCATAAATAAAGATGCATTATTTAGCTGAGTTTATTAATATAAAATCATTTTATAATAAATAAATTAGATTTTTTTTGTAATCAAGGGAAAACATTCTAGCTGCAACATTTTACAGAAATACAAGTTTAAAGATACCAATGATAGATGTGGTGTTGTGCAATACTGTTTATTCATATCTTTACAAATATCAATGATCTACCAAAAAGATTATTCATTTCTGATATGGGGAGAAAAAAACATTTTATCAAATGCCATTTACTAAAAATATTGTTTTTTAAATTTATGTATAAATAAAGTGTAGGAGATACTTGGAAAGAAAACCCTTTAGCGAAGGCGCTGTGACTCCCTCCATATGATGAGGATGGACAGATAGATACTTTTTAAGGTTCACAGTGGAACCACTTTTATTGGTTTATAGAAAATAAAAACATGAGATGACGCATTTCGGGAGGTACCTTCCCTTCCTCAGATCAGGATACTCAATGTTGGGGATACAGACATATAAATACACAAAAAATAGTAGGTAAAATTCTTAAGAATAGGTAAAATTCTTGTACAATCAGCGCTTTTATATCATACTTAAAGGGGTTGTGCGCTGCCCTGCAGTTCGGAGCTCCGCTCACAGCATCCGGAAGTTCATTACTCCGAACGTTGTGTGCGGGCTTCCGTGTTCGCAGCCGCCGGGCGTGACGTCACGCCCGGCCCCTTCGTGACGTCTCGCCTGCTCCCTCGTGACGTCTCGCCCGCCCCCTCAACGAAAGTCTATGGGAAGGGGGCGCGTCCGACGTCACGAGGGGGCGGGCGAGACGTCACGAAGGGGCCGAGCATGACGTCACGCCCAGCAGCTGCGAACACGGGAGCCCGCACACAGCGTTCCGAGTAATGAACTTCCGGACACTGTGAGCGGAGCTCCGAACTGCAGGGCAGCGCACAATCCCTTTAAGGTGAACAGCCATCTATATGGCCTTTAGACCAATCCTCTGACCTCACTGCTCCTGTTACCTAGGTTAATGCACTAGGCGCCGGTATCGGTCTCCTTTTTTCTCTTTATGTATAAATAAAGGCTGTGTAGGAGTGTGGCACTCCAGTATGTCCTCAGCATCATTACCATTGGTGACATGGTTTCTTGCAAATCAGTGATGAAGTTGCGAGATTGCAAGCACTTATAGCCTAGAGCCTAAGATAGAATCTAAGGAGGAGATTTATCAAAACCTATGCAGAAGAAAAGTTAATCAGTTGCCCATAACAACCTTGCTTCTTTTGTTTTTCAAGATTGCTTCTTTTATTTTTCAGAGGCCTTTTTTAACCCCTAACGACAATGTCAGTAAATGTATGTTCTTGTGCCTTGTACATAACGCACCAGAACGTACATCTATGCCCTGTACATGAAGCGAGCACAGGAGCTGCTATCACATCATGCACAGCGAGCTCAGGCTGCTATCAGCAGCCAGCGACCCGCCGGTAATGGTGGAAATAGCAATCAAGCTGGTGAATGCCAGCAATGCATTTATAGACAGCAATGCATTTCCTAGAAAAAGCGCAAAAAGAAAAGTCTATTCTTTTTGCAGATGCTTTTTGCAGAAGAAAAATCTGCTGCGGAAATTCTACCATGTGAACATTGCAGCCGAATCTCATTGAAACAAATGGGACTGTGCTGCAGCTGAATGTCCATGCGGAAAATTCCTGCAGAATTCTGTGTGGGCATTCCACCATGTCAACATTCCCTTAGGGTGGTCCTGTGGTTGTCATGTTCAGTGGACAATGTGGCTTTGGCTTTTATGAGGGGTCCAGTGGCTGTCATCGTTACTGGGGTCTTGTGTCACTAACTGTTCTAACCGTTCCTCTTTCTGATGCTTCAAGTTATCATTTCATGTTCATATTGGTTCCCCTGGCACTTGAAGGAATTTTCCAGAATAGTTTTTATTACGGGTGCACATTGTCAAAGAGGTGGACCACCCCCTGGTGTTTGTTCAGCTGACAAGTGTTGTATATTTTGTGGACAAACCCCATCACATGTAAATACATGTAAATTTGTCATTTACTTGGAGCATTTTTTCCGAAACTAAATACGTTCAAAGCAAATATCTTTAAATAACATGGCATGGCTATTTTTACAAAATCCTATCTGGTTTTTCATCTGCTGTGAATGCCAAGATGTAAGTGTTTGTGGGAATGCATGTGTTTACTCCATCCATAGCTAGGAGATGGCTCATTTACGGTCTCCTCTAACTGAGCTTAAATGACTTTTTTCATTTTTACAGTTCAGAAGAATTTATGCTGGATAGAAAAAACTCCCTTGGAAGTATTTCACATGGGCATTCCTTTTATTTTGGGGTATGAAAAGAGAAATGATGTCCCATCAGAAAGACAGGAGCACCTTGAAATATATATTTTTTCCTGGAAGAAGCATATCTAGGATATATTTGAAAAACTTTCTTGTAGCTAGTGAATAGGGAAGTTGGAGACCAGGACAATGTCCCCTCTAAATGGGGTGAAACAAATTTAAAAAATTACCATAATTAGTAGTGTAGTTAAGGGGCTAATCATAACATTCATAGGGTCTAGGGCAGAGGAGGAGTTAAAGGGGTACTCTGCTGCTCAGCGTTTGGAACAAAATGTTTCGAATGCTTAGAGTCGGCTCCGGGAGCTTGTGACATCATAGCCCCACCCCTCATGTCGTCACACCCCGCCCCGTCAATGCAAGTCTATGGGAGGGGGCGTAACGGCGGAGGGGCCTCCAGCCAGCCCGAATATAAAAATCCACTTTTTTTTTTTCCGTTCTCAAACCCAGTGGGCCTGCCCATTCCCCCTATTAGGCCACTGCAGGTGATGTGTCACAGAAACATCACCTACAGGGGGCTGCAGTGATTGCTTGAATTTGACAGAGGGACCAGCCATTGGCTCCTCGTCCTGTCAATCACTCTTGCGGCCACCTACAGTGTTTGCAAGCTGCCACAATGCTCCGGGACAGATGACTGATGGCAGCAATAGTGGTGGTAAGTATGACTTTCTGTTTTTTTTTTTGTTGGCCAGTGGGCAATGTACTGTATACAAGGAAAGATGCTGCATATAGGGGGATTACTATTTATAAAAGGGGGGCTACTTGCTAACTTTGGGGGGATGGGGGGGAAGGGGTGCTGTACTATATACAGGGGAAGATGCTGCATACAGGGGGATTACTATTTACAAAAGCGGGCTACTTGCTAACTTCGGGGGGGGGCTCTGTATTGTATACAGGGGAAGATGCTGCATACAGGGGGATTACTATTTACAAAAGCGGGCTACTTGCTAACTTCAGGGGGGGGCTCTGTATTGTATACAGGGGAAGATGCTGCATACAGGGGGTTTACTATTTACTAAAGGAGGGTACACCGCCATTTACTGTATAGGCTGTGGAGTTAATAGCATCACCATTTAACGTTTTACACTCCATATTCTGGGCACTCTGCAACAAACCCATGGAGTGCATAACCTGCACATTTATTCCGAGTTTAGTAGCATATTTGCTTAAATTTAAAGTCTATGGGGAAGATTTATCAAAACCTGTGTAGCGGAAAATTGCAGTAGCCCATAGAAACCAATCAGATCGCTTCTTTGCCTTTTCAGAGGCCTATTTAAAAATGAAACAAGCAATCTGATTGGTTGCTATTAGAGATGAGCGAATCAAAGCTGATGAACCCGAATTTGTTACAAATTTCAGAAAATATTTGATTTGCAACAAATGCGAAAATCGCGTCAATCGCTTCATTAACCTCCAATTACTGTGGTCCAGGCTCCAGGGCATCTAAAATGGAGGATCCACATGTGTATGGGGCAAGGAACACTGGGAAGGCGGGAAGGGAAGTAGGCGGGATGACCCTGAATCACATGCAGGATGCAGTCTATCAGCAGCCAGTCACCCCTGTGATGTCACAGCCCTATATAATCAGCAGCCATATTGCGGCCAGTCACTTATAGAGATGTCGCGAATTGTTCGGTGGCGAACAGTTCCCGGCGAATTTCGCATGTTCGCGTTCGCATCGCCGGGCGAACATATGTGAAGTTCGATCCGCCCCCTATACTTTAACATTGCAGTAAACTTTGACCCTGTGAGTCAGAGTCAGCAGACACATTACAGCCAATCAGCAGCAGTCCCTCCCTTCTAGACCCTCCTACCTCTTGCACGGATGCCATTTTAGCCTCATTGAGCATGCTGCAGGCTTAGGAAGTGGAGGGTTAGAGAAGCTGCTCCTGCTGTATAGGGAAAGCGATAGCTAGGTTGCTGCTAGGTGGTGTATTCAGGGTCCAGTTTACTCCTAAAGCACTAGTGTAACATCTGCTTTACGGACAGCACCCAAAAAAGCCCTTTTTAGGGCTGAAAGATATCAGTCCTGGTTGGGAGGGAACCGCTGGTTAAAAGGGGTACTCCAGAATCAAACTTAAGTTACTTCAAGCAACTATCTACTACAATATTAAAAGGGCTGAAAGATATCAGTCCGTTAGTCTTGCAACAGCTGGAGGCACCCTGGTTGGGAGGGAACCGCTGGTTAAAAGAGGTACTCCAGAATCAAACTTAAGTTCCTTCAAGCAACTGACCACTACAGTATTCAAAGGGCTGAAAGATATCAGTCTGTGTGTTTTGCAACAGCTGTAGGTACCCTGGTTGGGGACCACTGCTTAAAAGGGGAACTCCGCTGGCAAGCTTTTTTTCTTTAAAGCAACTAACTACTACAGTATTCGAAGGGCTGAAATGTGTGTTTTGCAACAGTTGGAGGCACCCTGGTTGGGGACCACTGCATAAAAGGGGAACTCCGCTGTCAAGTTTTTTTTGCTCATTGTCACACTAGTGCAAATCACATTAGGTGTGACTGTTGTGCAAATTTAAATCAGCCGTCACTGTTAGTTCACGTCACAGTTGCCATTTTTCCTGCCTGCAGGGCAAATTGTGTCACCCTACTGCAAATAACATTAGGTGTGACAGTTGCGCAAATTAAAAAAAAATACCTTTTTTGGCTGTTAAATAAAATCAGTTGTCACTGTTAGTTCACGTCACAGTTGCCATTTTTCCTGCCTGCAGGGAAAATTGTGTCACCCTAGTGCAAATCACATTAGGTGCGACAGTTGTGCAAATTAAAAAAAAATACCTTTTTTGGCTGTTAAATAAAATCAGCCGTCACTGTTACTTCACGTCACAGTTGCCATTTTTCCTGCCTGCAGGGCAAATTGTGTCACCCTAGTGCAAATCACATTAGGTGTGACAGTTGCGCAAATTTAAAAAAAATACCTTTTTTGGCTGTTAAATAAAATCAGTTGTCACTGTTAGTTCACGTCACAGTTGCCATTTTTCCTGCCTGCAGGGAAAATTGTGTCACCCTAGTGCAAATCACATTAGGTGCGACAGTTGCGCAAATAAAAAAAAATACCTTTTTTGGCTGTTAAATAAAATCAGCCGTCACTGTTAGTTCACATCACAGTTGCCATTTTTCCTGCCTGCAGGGCAAATTGTGTCACCCTAGTGCAAATCATATTAGGTGTTACAATTGCGCAAATTTAAAAAAAAAAACTTTTTTGGCTGTTAAATAAAATCAGCCGTCACTGTTAGTTCACGTCACAGTTGCCATTTTTCCTGCCTGCAGGGCAAATTGTGTCACCCTAGTGCAAATCACATTAGGTGCGACAGTTGCGCAAATTAAAAAAAAAACACTTTTTTGGCTGTTAAATAAAATCAGCCGTCACTGTTAGTTCAAGTCACGGTTGCCATTTTCCTGCCTGCAGGGCAAATTGTGTCACCCTAGTGCAAATCACATTAGGTGTGACAATTGCGCAAATTTAAAAAAATACCTTTTTTGGCTGTTAAATAAAATCAGCCGTCACTGTTAGTTCACGTCACAGTTGTTATTTTTCCTGCCTGCAGGGCAAATTGTGTCACCCTAGTGCAAATCCCATTAGGTGTGACAATTGCGCAAATTAAAAAAAAATACCTTTTTTGGCTGTTAAATAAAATCAGCCGTCACTGTTAGTTCACGTCACAGTTGCCATTTTTCCTGCCTGCAGGGCAAATTGTGTCAGCCTAGTGCAAATCACATTAGGTGTGACAGTTGTGCAAATTCAAAAAAAAAACTTTTTGGGCTGTTAAATAAAATCAGCCGTCACTGTTAGTTCACGTCACAGTTGTCATTTTTCCTGCCTGCAGGGCAAATTGTGTCACCCTAGTGCAAATCACAATAGGTGTGACAGTTGTGCAAATAAAAAAAAATACCTTTTTTGGCAGTTAAATAAAATCAGTCGTCACTGTTAGTTCACGTCACATTTGCCATTTTTCTTGCCTGCAGGACAAATATGGTCACCCTAGTGCAAACCACATTAGGTATGACACTTGTGCAAATTTAACCAAAAAAATGACAGGCAGAGGAAGGCCACCCCGCAGGGGCCGTTGTGGTGCTGGGATTCCCTTTGACCCTAGAATGGCCAGTGTTCAGAAGCCACGTACCCTGAACCCCCAAAGTTCTGAGGACTTAGTTGACTGGCTATCACAAGACACCCAATCTACTACTCAGTTTTTTTGTTTTTTTTGTGTTTTGTTCCTGTTTAAAATATGTCAGTTTTAACGTACAGAGATATATGTTCAGCATTTATGTACATTCAGCCTAGATTTGGCTTTTTCTATTCCATGTACCGAATCAATGTACTTTATGTATGTTATCATTTCTTTGTGTATGACTTTACTTCCATTTGTACAATTTCCTCATTAAAAATGTACATGTTAAAAAAAAATTAGAGTTTAGAGTTTAGAGTTTTTAGGCATACTGTAGCAAATTTTTCTGCCCTCATAAGTGCATATCGCATACGTACATCTAAGTAGTGTACTAATTTGTACCTGTTAATCTGTCAAGGGCCTACATACTGTGAAAGGGCAGCCAAAAGTAATCACCAGCTGGTGTTGTACTCAGATACTTTTTTAAGTGTACTGTAGAGCATTTTTCTGCCCTCATCAGAGCATACCACATACCTACATCTAAGTAGTGTACTATTTTGTACCTGTTAATCTGTCGAGGGCCTAGATACTGTGAAAGGCCAGCCAAAAGTGCACATCTGCTGCTGTTCTAGACAATTACTGTTTTAAGCGTAGTGAAGCGTATTGTACTCCCCTCATTTGCGCACTAAGTATGTCAGGCATAGAAGTGCCAGGACATCCACAGAGGAGTGGCAGAGGCCTAAATCCTTCAGGCAGAGGTAGTAGCAGAATAGGGGCAAGTGGCAGCAGGAGTCGCAATGAGAGGCCTGAGCTCACGTTGTGTTTCGACCAGCAACCCATCTGACATCAATTGGTTAACACGGTCATCCACTTCATCACAAGTGACATCTGACACTCCCAGTCAACAGTTGGTGGGGTCCTCAGACCCAACCCTCAGTTGGCATGGCCCGGGAGCAGTCCCTGCCCTATGCTGTTCCCTCCCCTACAGTTTCTTATACTGTGGGTTCAGCTCCACTATTCACTGAGGACGATCTAATAGAGGACAGTCAGCAGCTACTGTCCAGCCAAGAAGTGGAGGAGACATCTGCCGATTCCTCCGCTAGGCGGGCAAGTAGTGATGAGGAGAGTGACGTGGGAGGCGGTGTTGCCAGGGTTCAGGGTCCTGAAACAGACACTGTTGAGGAACCTGTGGAGGACATCAGTGACGTGCAGACACTTGTTGATGATGATGAAGCCGATCGCAATTGGGAGCCGGGTGCAAAAGGGGCTTCATCATCATCAGGAGAAGAGAGTTGCAGGTTGCCCGTGAGGCAGCAGCTGAGCCAGCAAGGCTCCTCAGTGCCGGCCATTCAGGGCTCCTGGCGTGGGATTTCAAAATTAAATCCCAGTGCGATCAATCCCTTATCCACTGTACTACTACACCCAACATGGAACAGACTCTGTTCCATGATGGGGGTAGTAGTACAAACACTGTAGCAGTCGTACATTCAGACACATATTCACACAGGGTTGATAAAGAACTTCGGCTATTTACATAAGGGAAAAATGTTCTGTTTTAAAAAATGCTTTTGTAAGCGGGTTTCCTGGTTTTTGCTTATGTGCGATTTATCAAGCTCATGCGACTATTTGATAAATAGCTCGCACGTTAGCAAAAGTAAATAAAAAAAATTGTCATATAAAAGCCATATGTTTAAAGAGAATGATAAATCTCCTTCATAGTAACCACCATCCAGGAATTGCTGGTAGTCACTTTATTTCATGTCATATGGAACATCAAAAAAAGTACAGGTATAGGGAGTTTGGCAAGGAGCACTTCATCGGCTGGGTGACAGCAGCCGTTTCACGCACGTCGGCATATCGTGAGGCCCATCGGTGGTCATTTTTTGTAAAATATGGCAGAAAACAGACCAAATTTCACAATCAGACTATGCTGGTCCATAATTAAGAATGAAATAAATTGTGCCATATTAAAAGGTAAAAATGGAACCCTCAGGGTAGATTCACATGTGCTTTAATTTTATGGCACAGACAGATACACAAAATCTGCAGGTCGTACATGCAGTGCTGAATGTGTATTTGCTGTGCACCTGCGGTACATATTCCCCTTTGCAATACAAAATGTGAATTTTGCAACAAATGTGTATCCAACACTGCATTTACGACCTGCATATTTTGAGTGGATTTTTCTGACATTAAATTATAGCACATGTGAATCCACCCTAAGACCTCCTTTGCACATACTTTTTTTTTTGGCATTTTTTCCCCTGAAAAATAATGGACTATATTATATAGTATAGGACTGTGCTCGTGTTAGCATAATACAGATACAATTTTGTGTTTATGTTACGGCTGCTAGTCACAGCCTGACTGAGGTTCTGAAGGGCAAAATAAAACACAGAGGGCCCGTGCCCAGGAGGTTTTAGGACCCTAACAATGGCCCTGATGAGAAGAAATGCATTACTGGGAAATTATCTGAACAGAACAGGAAGTCTTGGCTTAGTTTCAAACCTAGTGGTCAGAATGAGAACTGCAACATTTTAGGATTTAAATAAAATAGAAAATTTGAAGAAAGTTCACCAAAACTTTAAACAACAGGTCATTTTATGATGACACATTCCCTATAATATCTGCAACCATTATAGGCAAGCCCTGGGCTTGATATAGACTTATATAAAGTTCAAACATTATTCTTTTTTTGTTGTTGCTCGGAGCAAAAAAAAAGGACAGAGAGGGTAATTTATTATTGTAGGTGAAGCATTTTTGTACACCTTTTTTGTGTGCTGGTGATGTGTAGGCGCACATTATTTATTAAATTGTCCCATGGCATTAGATAAATTATGTGCAGGTCACATTTACACACACTAAAATGCTGAGCTAAGTCTGGGCTGGTATATTTTTGGTGTTTTTTTTTTTTTTTTAAAGTTTCAGTTGATAAATTCAGTACCACTACAAAAGCCTAACCTTAACAGCTGATCTGTACTTACTTTTTTTTTTCTTTTAAAAATGAAACTAAAATGTTGCAAAAAAGAGCCCAAAACGCTGCACGCAGCCAACTGCATGACAAGTATTGTGTTGAGGGTGTGATGAGGGGAGATGGAATTACCCTAGGGGCAGATGACATTAACCCCTTGTATTCGTGGTGCCAGGGCGTGGTTTATCCTCTATACCACCTGAAGGTATACTGCTGGATCCTAGGCTAGGCACGGGGGCAAATAATGGCAGCTTTACTGAGTCAGACAGATGTAACAGTCTATACAGCTTGGCTAGGCCCAAGGAGGTGACAATTGACTTCAGAGACCACAGAGCTTGCTGGGACTTATAGTGCACTTGGACAATTAGATGCAGGGCCACGCTAACTTGAGACAGACTTGACTTGGACTGATTTGACTGAGACTGACTATGACAGACTTCACTCCGTTTGTAGCTTACCAGGTTTTGACTTTCACCTGTGGGGCAGTAGACTTGTGGATCTGTGGCTGAGTGGTAGACTTTGGGCCTTCTTAGGACCCCAGACACTCTCTCAGGACTTGACCTTACTGTAGCTCAGCAAAGACTCAAGGAGAAAGAGGAAGCTCCACCCAGGGCTTATATAGGGGAGACTCTGGAGGGGTCCCATAGGTCCCCCTGTAGGTCACATGGTCACTGGTACCATCCTGGGTTACAATCACATGACAACAGTACTTAAAGGCATAGAACAATTATGTACATTGCATTGGATAACACATACATTATTTAACTATTCAGGGCACACAGGTGAAGGGGAGGCCCAGGGGTCACGGAATGGAGTCTGCCTGACAGGGCAGCAATGGGGTGCAACAAAGGACATTACTTACTTCTCACTATTAGGTTATGTTCACACGGCTGAATGTCCGGCAAGAAAATGCAGAGGATGTCAGCAGAACATGCTGATGCTAGGACTGCCCAGAAATGTGCTGTCTCCATAGACTGCAATGTATTTTCGAGCAGATTCCACAGAATTAATTGACATGTCAATTTTTTTTTTTGCAAAGGCTGAAATCAGAATATATCCAGCAGATATGTCTGCCGCGGAAATTACGCCATGTGAGTAGCACAGCAGAATCTCATTACAAAGAATGGGACTCTGCTGCAACAGAATTTTCAGATTTTATTTTTCTGCCTGATTTTACTCTGAAAGTTTGCCGCATGACCGAGGCCCTTCTGGGCATAAGGAGTTGTAGGAGGTTGTAGAGTTTTTGAGCCATGCCTATTAGGAAGGTTACTTGTAGAATTGTTTCTGTAAGAAAACAGCCAACAGAGAAACATCGGAAAAATTTCACAAAAAAGAGTGATACCTAGAGCAAAATGCATAAAAACAATTATGGACATTTATCAACGGGTTTAGTAAGGTTTTCTTTACAATAATTATCCCAAAATTGTCGCAACTGCGACTACGCGATTTTTCGCGCAACATTTTGACTGGAAAGCGAGAAAAGCAAGTTTTCCAAAAATTAACTACGTAGTAATAATTTTAAAATGGACTACGGGTAGTCAGGTATTTATTAACTGCGACAGTCGCAACTGCGCAAAAAAAGTCGCAACAGGGTTAAAAATTGACTAAATTTACTCCAGCTCAAACATGGAGCAGAAAGTTTTTTCTTTTTTTTTTTTTTTTCTTTTTCTCCCTTCCTCTCTCTTTCTTCTTTTTCGACAAATCTTGATTGACCCCAGTTGTACATCTATTGGAATTTAGTCTTTCCTTTGCTATGTTGATGTTGTGAAGGATCTACCTTTATGATCCTCTACTGTTCTACCTCATGGCCCCAGCTGCGCCTGGGACCCTGGGGATGTTACGTGTTTATATGCTGTCAAAATCAAAAAATAAAGATTTGAAAAAAAAAAAAAAAAAAAAAAACATGGAGCAGAAACAGCTACTACCAAAGTAAAAAAGGAAAAATTGCTTACGTGAAAGAAAATTATCAACAGGCTGAAACGAGTTGATAAATAAGTCACACATGAGCAAAAAAAAAAGTAAGGAAAAAATTATTTTAAAAAGGAATACATAAGCAAACATAAATTGATAAATGTCCCTCAATAAATAACAACTGGTGTTTTTGCTTTAAAGTGTCATATGTATCCTGCACCTGTGGCATATACTCTCAAATATTCATTGGGATCAATTATAAGAGATAAAGGGGATTATAGGAGACAGGTATTTCTCTAGAGTTCCATTCAATGTAACTAGATACAATGTAACTAGATACAAAGTTTAACAACTTTATTCAATACATTTATACAATCATTATCACAGGCTTTTCTGATCACTTGACAGAAGTCTTATTCTTTTATAAAGATGAGCCTTGGACAGGATGTGAAATTAGATTTAATTGGCAAAAGTGGCAATTTCAACACATTTTTACACACAAGGTTATATTTAGAATTCACAAGAACCCATAGCAAAGAAAGAATAGGCCCTAAACCTGTTGATATTAAAGGGGCGTTCCGCCCCAATACCTCTTATCCCCTATTCAGGATAGAGGATAAGATGTCTGATTGCTGGGACACCCCACGATCTACTGGTTGGCACTGCGGCATTCTTAACACGGACGCTTGGGGCTTTTGTCATCAAGCCACTCCCCCTCTATTCATATCTATGGGAGGGGGCGTGATGACTGTGTACTAGTTGTCGCGCCCCCTCTCATAGACATGAGGGGGTGTGGCATAACGCCAAGAACACGGAAGGCCTAAGCTTCCATTTTCAGAACGCCACGGTGTTGGCCCAGAGATCGTAGGGGGTCACACGACTGGACCCAAGTACATTGCATCCATATAGCAGCATAACATTTGCAGCAACCAAAAGATAACTAGTATTGTTATATACTCTAACAGATCTACTTTATTACTGTCAGACAAATGCTGTTTTCCAACATTTTAGTGAGCCAACCCTTTCTATGGGCAAGATGCAAAATTAGGAAAGATTGATAAATTAACTTTATTACCCAATTATCCAATGAAAACATGATTCATAAAAGTGTACCTGTCATATAGAATAAACTTTTGACATAAATACGTGTCAAAAGTTTTTAGAATCTGGAATCTCAGCGCTGAGACCCCCACCAATGCAGAACTACGTATAAGATGTGTGATAGTCATGTGGTATACAAGTAAGCATGTTACATTATACAGTATGGGAAAAATAATTATTAAAATTCAACAGTAATCTAATTGGATATAATAACAATTCTATAAACAATACATCTGTTACGCCGAGCGCTCCGGGTCCCCGCTCCTCCCCGGAGCGCTCGCAGCGTTCTCTTATTCGCAGCGCCCCGGTCAGACCTGCTGACCGGGTGCGCTGCGATATTACTCCCAGCCGGGATGCGATTCGCGATGCGGGACGCGCCCGCTCGCGATGCGCATCTCGGCTCCCGTACCTGACCCGTTCCCCGTCTGTGTTGTCCCGGCGCGCGCGGCCCTGCTCCTTAGGGCGCGCGCGCGCGCCAGGTCTCTGCGATTTAAGGGGCCACTGCGCCACTGATTGGCGCAGCAGGCCTAATCAGTATCCTCACCTGTGCACTCCCTACTTATACCTCACTTCCCCTGCACTCCCTCGCCGGATCTTGTTGCCATTGTGCCAGTGAAAGCGTTCCCTTGTGTGTTCCTAGTCTGTGTTCCAGACCTCCTGCCGTTGCCCCTGACTACGATCCTTGCTGCCTGCCCTGACCTTCTGCTACGTCCGACCTTGCTCTTGTCTACTCCCTTGTACCGCGCTTATCTCAGCAGTCAGAGAGGTTGAGCCATTGCCGGTGGATACGACCTGGTTGCTACCGCCGCTGCAAGACCATCCCGCTTTGCGGCGGGCTCTGGTGAATACCAGTAGCAACTTAGAACTGGTCCACCGACACGGTCCACGCCAATCCCTCTCTGGCACAGAGGATCCACCTCCAGCTAGCCGAATCGTGACAGTAGATCCGGCCATGGATCCCGCTGAGGTCCCGCTGCCAGTTGTCGCCGACCTCACCACGGTGGTCGCCCCGGAAGTCGCAACAGATAGCGCAACAAGGCCACCAGCTGTCTCAACTGACCGTGATGCTACAGCAGCTACTACCACAGCTTCAGCAATCATCTCCTCCGCCAGCTCCTGCACCTCCTCCGCAGCGAGTGGTCGCATCCAGCCTCCGATTATCTTTGCCGGATAAATTTGATGGGGACTCTAAGTTTTGCCGTGGTTTTCTTTCGCAATGTTCCCTGCATTTGGAGATGATGTCGGACCAGTTTCCAACTGAAAGGTCTAAGGTGGCTTTCGTAGTCAGCCTTCTGTCTGGGAAAGCCCTGTCATGGGCCACACCGCTCTGGGACCACAATGATCCTGTCACTGCCTCTGTACACTCTTTCTTCAAAGTGTCTTTGAGGAACCTGCCCGAGCCTCTTCTGCCGAGACTGCCCTGCTGAACCTGGTCCAGGGTAATTCTTCTGTTGGCGAGTACGCCATCCAATTCCGTACTCTTGCCTCCGAATTATCCTGGAATAACGAGGCCCTCTGCGCGACCTTTAAAAAAGGCCTATCCAGTAACATTAAAGATGTGCTGGCCGCACGAGAAATTCCTGCTAACCTGCATGAACTTATTCCTCTTGTCACCCGCATTGACATGCGTTTTTCCGAAAGGCGTCAGGAGCTCCGCCAGGATATGGACTTTGTTCGCACGAGGCGGTTTCTCTCCCCGGCTCCTCTCTCCTCTGGTCGTCTGCAATCCGTTCCTGTGCCTTCCGCCGTGGAGTCTATGCAAGTTGACCGGTCTCGCTTGACACCTCAAGAGAGGACATGACACCGCATGGAGAACCTTTGCCTGTACTGTGCCGGTACCGAACATTTCTTGAAGGATTGTCCTATCCGTCCTCCTCGCCAGGAAAGACGCACGCTGACTCCGCACAAAGGTGAGACAGCTCTTGATGTGAACTCTGCTTCTCCACGTCTTACTGTGCCTGTGCGGATGTCTTCTTCTACCTTCTCCTTCTCTGCTATGGCCTTCTTGGATTCCGGATCTGCAGGAAACTTTATTTTGGCCTCTCTCATCAACCGGTTCAACATCCCGGTGACCAGTCTCGCCAGGCCCCTCTACATCAACTCTGTTAATAATGAAAGATTGGACTGTACCGTGCGTTACCGCACGGAACCTCTCTTAATGTGCATCGGACCCCATCACGAAAAAATTGAATTTTTGGTCCTCTCTAACTGCACTTCAGAAATTCTTCTTGGATTACCGTGGCTTCAACGCCATTCCCCAACTCTTGATTGGACCACAGGGGAAATCAAGAACTGGGGTACTTCTTGCCACAAGGACTGTCTTAAACCGGCTCCCAGTACTCACAGTCAAGACCCTGTGGTTCCCTCGGTATCTGGTCTTCCCAAAGCCTATCTGGATTATGCTGATGTTTTTTGCAAAAAACAAGCAGAGACTTTGCCTCCTCACAGGCCTTATGACTGTCCTATTGACCTCCTCCCGGGTACTACTCCACCCCGGGGCAGAATCTATCCTCTGTCTGCTCCGGAAACTCAAGCCATGTCGGAATACATCCAGGAGAACTTAAAAAAGGGGTTTATCTGCAAGTCCTCCTCTCCTGCCGGAGCTGGATTTTTTTTTGTCTCCAAAAAAGACGGCTCCCTACGCCCTTGCATTGATTACCGCGGACTTAATAAAATCACTGTAAAAAAACGCTACGCCCTACCTCTTATCTCGGAACTCTTTGACCGCCTACGAGGCGCCTACATCTTTACCAAGCTGGACTTAAGAGGTGCTTATAATCTCATCCGCATCAGGGAGGGGGACGAATGGAAGACTGCATTTAACACCAGAGATGGACACTTTGAATATCTGGTTATGCCCTTTGGCCTTTGCAACGCCCCTACCGTCTTCCAAGACTTTGTAAATGAAATTTTTCGTGATCTTCTATATACCTGTGTTGTGGTTTACCTGGACGATATTCTGATTTTTTCTGCCAACTTAGAAGAACACCGCCAGCATGTCCGCATGGTTCTTCAGAGACTTCGGGACAATCAATTATATGCCAAAATGGAAAAATATCTCTTTGAATGTCAGTCTCTTCCTTTCCTAGGATACTTAGTCTCTGGCCAGGGACTACAAATGGACCCAGATAAACTATCTGCCGTATTGGATTGGCCACGCCCCTCCGAACTCCGTGCTATCCAACGTTTTTTGGGGTTCACCAATTATTACAGACAATTTATTCCACACTTTTCCACTATTGTGGCTCCTATCGTGGCTCTAACCAAGAAAAACGCCAATCCTAAGTTCTGGTCTCCTCAAGCGGAAGACGCATTTAAACATCTCAAGTCTGCCTTTTCTTCTGCTCCCGTACTCTCCAGACCTGACCCATCTAAACCCTTCTTATTGGAGGTAGACGCCTCCTCGGTGGGAGCTGGAGCAGTTCTTCTACAAAAAAATTCTTCCGGGCATGCTGTTACTTGTGGTTTTTTTTCTAGGACCTTCTCTCTCCGGCGGAGAAAAACTACTCCATTGGTGATCGAGAATTACTGGCTATAAAATTGTCACTTGAGGAATGGAGGCACCTGCTGGAGGGATCCAAATATCCAGTTATTATATACACTGATCACAAGAATCTCTCTTATCTCCAGTCTGCCCAACGGCTGAACCCTCGCCAGGCTAGGTGGCCGTTGTTCTTTGCCCGTTTTAACTTTGAAATTCATTTTCGCCCTGCTGACAAGAACATTAGGGCCGATGCCCTCTCTCGTTCTTCAGATGCCTCTGAAGTGGAAGCCTCTCCGCAACACATCATTCCTCCGGACTGTCTGATCTCCACTTCTCCAGCTTCCATCAGACAAACTCCTCCAGGGAAGACCTTCGTTTCTCCACGCCAGCGCCTCGGGATTCTCAAGTGGGGACACTCCTCCCACCTTGCAGGCCATGCTGGCATCAAAAAATCCATTCAACTCATCTCTCGATTTTATTGGTGGCCTACTCTGGAGACTGATGTTGTTGATTTTGTGCGGGCTTGTACTGTCTGTGCCCGGGATAAGAGTCCTGGCCAGAAGCCTGCTGGTCTCCTTCATCCTCTGCCTGTTCCTGAACAACCTTGGTCACAGATTGGTATGGACTTTATTACTGACTTGCCTTTATCCCATGGCAACACAGTTGTTTGGGTGGTCGTTGATCGATTCTCCAAGATGGCACATTTTATCCCTCTTCCAGGCCTTCCTTCGGTGCCTCAGTTGGCGAAGCAATTTTTTATACACATTTTTCGCCTTCACGGGTTGCCCACGCATATCGTCTCGGATAGAGGCGTTCAATTTGTGTCTAAATTCTGGAGGGCCCTCTGTAAGCAGCTCAAGATCAAATTAAACTTCTCTTCTTCTTATCATCCCCAATCCAATGGGCAAGTGGAAAGAATTAATCAGGTCCTGGGTGACTATTTGCGACATTTTGTTTCCTCCCGCCAGGATGACTGGGCAGATCTTCTACCATGGGCCGAATTCTTATACAATTTCAGAGTCTCCGAATCTTCTGCTAAATCCCCATTCTTCGTGGTGTACGGCCGTCACCCTCTTCCTCCCCTCCCCACTCCCATGCCCTCTGGTTTGCCCGCTGTTGATGAAGTGACTCGAGACCTTTCCACCATATGGAAAGAAACCCAAAATTCTCTTTTACAGGCTTCATCCCGGATGAAAAAATTTGCTGATAAGAAAAGAAGAACTCCCCCCATTTTTGCTCCCGGAGACAAGGTATGGCTCTCCGCTAAGTATGTCCGCTTTCGTGTCCCCAGTTATAAACTGGGACCACGTTATCTTGGTCCTTCCAAAATCAAGTGCCAGATCAACCCTGTCTCTTACAAACTCCTTCTTCCTCCTTCTCTCTGTATTCCCAATGCCTTCCATGTCTCTCTCCTTAAACCACTCATCCTTAACCGCTTCTCTCCCAAAGTTGTTTCTCCCACTCCAGTTGCCGGATCATCTGACGTCTTTTCGGTGAAGGAGATTCTAGCATCCAAGACGGTCAGAGGTAAAAGATTCTTCTTGGTTGACTGGGAGAATTGCGGCCCAGAGGAGAGATCTTGGGAACCTGAGGACAACATCCTGGACAAAAGTCTTATCCTCAGGTTCTCAGGCTCCAAGAAGAGCTGGAGACCCAACGGGGGGGGGGGGTACTGTTACGCCGAGCGCTCCGGGTCCCCGCTCCTCCCCGGAGCGCTCGCAGCAAGACCATCCCGCTTTGCGGCGGGCTCTGGTGAATACCAGTAGCAACTTAGAACCGGTCCACCGACACGGTCCACGCCAATCCCTCTCTGGCACAGAGGATCCACCTCCAGCTAGCCGAATCGTGACAACATCCTCATCAATAAATAGATTACATCATGATGTCATCAACAGTCCAACATCCAGGAATAAATAATAACAATACACTATTCAGTCCCTCGATGGCAACCATAACTCCAGCGCACATTTCACCTTAGCTTCTCCCGGGGGAGCAACTCTTGGTCAGTTCCCAAAATCTGCTGTACAGTTTTTGGCCAATCAAATCACATAAGCACAGCAGCGGTAATTAGAAATAAGAATATAAACTCCTACCTCCAGCTCACTTGGAGAGAGCAGTGTTATGTGATATGTCAAGTGCAAGGATGACATGCAGACAGGAAAATGCCTGCTATAGATGGGTAGTAATGGACATGCATAGATGCAAGACACATCACATGTCAATAATGTACATACCAAAGTCTATTTTGGTTCACAGAATTAGATATACCTCAACAGATGGTGCATGCTCATATCAAATCACACCATGCAACACATCCAGATATTGATAAAAGTAATGCTGCACTTATATAACACTATATAAATACAGCAAAAGACACAATTAATAAAAGTTAATAAAAAAAAATAAACCAAATATTACAACGTATGTTGCCTTTAGTTAAACTCTGATGTACCAACAAGAAGACCAACCACAGTACATTAGATTTACAGAATTTGTTGGGCATTCTTAGGGAAAGACCTATCATCCCTCTGCTGCTCATTTCTTGGAAAGGATATTACTCAAGCACCAACAGGAATTCATTTTCAGCTTCCTACAGTTTTATTGTGTAATCCTTGATGTTCTCAAACTCGCAAATTCACCAGCCATGATTCAGGCATGTTTCCAAATTTGTGGAAACAGGATGGTCTGAGTGAGTGTAAGTACATTTATTTTACAATTCCACCCGCTATATAAGTTATTTGTTTGAATGGATTCTGTTCTGAAAGGACAGGTTCAAATATAGTATTTAGCTGCATGTTTCTCCCTTTTCAGAAATGCTGTGGCCAGATGTTACAAAGTCTATAGTAAAATATACATACACAGTTTTTCTTTTATTACATTTTGTAAATTTTTTGGGTTAACTCCTTAAGGGTTTTGCGCCACAAATTCTACTTGACATTCTACGTGACATTAGTCATTTTACCAAAAAAATTCAGTGCGAAACAGAATTTTTTTTTTATTGTGCGAAAAAATTTAAGAAAAATGCCATTTTGTAACTTTTGGGGGCTTCCGTTTCTACGTAGTACATTTTTCGGGAAAAATGACACCTTATCTTTATTCTGTAGGTCCATATGGTTAAAATGCTACCCTACTTATATGGGTTTGATTTTGTCGTACTTCTGAAATAAATCATAACAACATTCAGGAAAATTTATACATTTAAAATTGTCATTTTTTGACCCCTATAACTTTTTTATTTTTCCGCGTACGGGCCGGTATGAGGACTGATTTTTTGCATCATGATCACAGGTTTTTATTGGTACCATTTTTGTATTGATCGGACGTTTTGATCGCTTTTTATAATTTTTTTCATGATATAAAAAGTGACCAAAAATATGCTATCTTGGACATTGACATTTTTATTAGTGTACGCCATTGACTGTGCGGTTTCATTAATTATATATTTTTATAGTTTGGACATTTCCGCACGTGGAGATACCACATATGTTTATTTTTATTTACACAGTTTTTTTTTTAATGGGAAAAGGGGGGTGATTCTTACTTTTATTAGGGAAGGGGTTAAAGGGGTTATCCAGGAAAAAACTTTTTTATATATATCAACTGGCTCCAGAAAGTTAAACAGATTTGTAAATTACTTCTATTAAAAAATCTTAACCCTTTCAGTACTTATGAGCTGATTAAGTTGAGTTTTTTCTGTCTAAGTGCTCTCTGATGACACGTGTCTCGGGAAGCGTCCAGTTTAGAAGCAAATCCCCATAGCAAACCTCTTCTACTATGTGCAGTTCCCGAGACAAGCAGAGATGTCAGCAGAGAGCACTGTTGCCAGACAGAAAACAACAACTCAACTTCAGCAGCTGATAATTATTGAAATGATTAAGATTTTTTAGTAGAAGTAATTTACAAATCTGTTAAACTTTCTGGAGCCAGTTGATATATATATATATATATAAAGAGCAGGAAAGCAGCGCTCCAGAGGAAAAAAAGGTGCATGGGCGCCTACTGTGTCAGGTCCAGGTTGGGGACCCCTCCAAGACACAAAGCAAAAATGAACAGTGGCACACCAAGTGAAAAAAAGAACTTGGTGTGCCACTGTTCATTTTTGCTTTATATATATATATATATATATATATATATATATATATATAAAAGTTTTTTCCTGGAATACCCCTTTAAATGGTCCTTATTAACATTTTTTTCAGCATTTTTTTGCAGTGTTATAGCCCCTCTAGTGGCTATAGCACTGCACATACTGATCTTATATGCAGATCAGCCCCATGCATTAACATGGAGATGATCGGCGGTCGATTGATCAAGCCTGGATCTCAGGCTTGGAGCAATCAATCCCTGATCGGACGCGACGGTGGCAGGTAATGGGACCTCCGATTGCGTTCCAGCTGATCAGGACATTCTGATTTTACCGTGATGGTCCCAATCAGCCCGACTGAGATGCCGGGAAGCTTTCACTTTCATTTTAGACGCGGCGATAAACTTTGAACGCTGCGTCTAAAGGGTTCATTGCGCGCGGCACAACCATCGGTGCCGCACACTATTAGCCCAGGGTCCAGGCTTTCATTAGCCACCGGGACCGACCCGCTATGACGTTATATACCGGGAATGGGCGCAGGGCGTACAGGTACGCCCTGTGTCCATAAGAGGTTAAGGGTGTTGTCTACAAAACATGTCATGTTTTAAGTATGACATTTTCTGTTTTTTTATTTCT
The DNA here is from genome assembly GCF_029499605.1 of Hyla sarda. Lineage (NCBI taxonomy): Eukaryota > Metazoa > Chordata > Amphibia > Anura > Hylidae > Hyla > Hyla sarda. Next base: position 318,209,965 of record NC_079189.1, on the reverse strand, counting down.
CCACAGACAGGAAAAACTCCAGTGACAAAATAAAGTATTAAGGGGAAAATCACATATGTGGTGTCCAAGAACTTCTCTAAGCAAAATGGTGCTCTGCAAGTTAGGGGGAGTGGCACCCTCAGCTGTTCACCCCTTCCTGTTCACAGGAGGTTTTTAAATTGATAGTGGATCCTGCATGTCACCCAGTCAAAGGTTCTATGTCCAGCAGATGTGAGTGGAATAAGCAAATGAGGCCACCTCTGCCACATTTGGTCAAAAAGCCTAAATTTTTTGATCAAGAGTGCTGCTGCAACCTTCTTTTTGTATGCTTTGTATTTGCCACAGCAGCGTGCACCCATGTATTAGGTGGTTGTGCTGGCTATTTTTCTATCTTTTTTTTTTTTACTATATGTATAAATATATATATATATATTTATATATATTTTTTTATATCTTTATTAGGTATATACCTTGTCTTTGATCCCTATCCGTATCATAATATATTGTATACAGCATTGTTATATACATAAATCTTCTATATAATTTGAGAACGGTACATGTACTCTTTTTTTTGTTAACTTTTGAACCCACTTGAAGTCAGTGTAAATTTCCTCACTAGGTAGCTGCCCCTGGTAGGTAGGTCATTTTCCCCCCAATTAGGTAGATGCCTCTACTTGGTATATAAATGCTTCCCAATTAGGTTGATGTTGCTAGTAGCTAGGTATTTTCCCCAATTAGGTAGTTGTCTCCTGCAGGTAGATAATCACCCCCATTAGTTAGATGCCCCCATTAGATAGATAATTACCCTCCCCAACCATTAGGTAGATGCCTCCAAAAAGTAGAAGCCCCCAGTATGTAATTAACTCACCGATTAGCTAGATACCCCCAATAGGTAATTTCCACCAATTAGGTAGATGCCCCCTGTAGAAAGGTTAGTCCCCCCCCCCCCCGCATTAGACAGCTTTGCCCCACCAACATAAAAAAGAAGCCTACATGTACATAAGAAGGCGAATGCAATCAGGCACTGCACCTCCAAAGAAACTGGTTAAGGCACTACAAAACACAAACTTCCATAGTCCAAGGGGTTACTCACATAAAAGGATTCTGTGCAGGGAGGACAAGTGCATGGGACTCGTATCCCTACTGTTCATTTACCATGGAACAATACAATTCGAATTTCTGCTTTAACGAACTGGTAAGTGCAAAATTATTCTGTTATTCTTCTAAATTTGCTTAATAAAAATCTCACTCACTGTCCTTCCGCTACTGCCCATTGCCTAACCTTAAAGGGGAACCCACACCCGTCACCCGGAACGCTCACCAGTCAGGGGGCAAGCTAGTTAAGCACAGCTTTCCCCTTCAAATGCTCTAATAGAGCATATAACAATACCATGCAATATGGCTTTGTTTCAGAATTTATCTGGAAAACAAATAACAGCCATGACAACACTTTCTCTAAAAGAATTTACTCGACACATACACACTTCAAGCCATTGTTAGAAACCAAAACATAATGCTTCCTGATGCCCACCTGCTAATAAAAGAAGCACATAACACTGTTATTGCTATTCTCAATGCTTACCCCTCCCACACAAACCAATTACCTCATCTATTACAGTCAACCCTCATTTTTGCATTAGCAAAAGCAACAGTCTGTTAAATGTGCTAGTATTTCATAGTCTTAGTGCATAAAGTTCAGTATTCTGGACTTTTTCATGTTTTGACTTTTTTATGTTATTCTGCAGAGATTAGTCGATGTCCCTCATCCCCAAAAATCCAACGCCAGACAGCGAATATTGTCATTTTCTGCATCCAGACTACAGCAGATAGAAACCAGGATCAGGTTGTGAAGGTTTTGGGACCAAATGGGCGCTCATGGATTCCTGAAACTCTGATAAATGTCCCAAAGACAGGAAAGTACCTCCAGTTGCTTACGACCAGTTTAAAGGGTATGTATTGTAAACTCCAAACATTAAACAGGCAACACATTTCAGTTTGTATAGTCTTGACCTTCCTTAGGCTGCCATACACCTTAAACGGTTCGCCAAACCTGGCCCACTTAAGAATTAGATATATGGGCACCTTTAGGACTTATTTACAACAGAAATGTAAAGCGAACTCTGCAAGGAATGGTCACGAAGACTTTTGTGCTGATTCTCTGTTGCAGCACACTCATATTAACATCAATGGGTTTTCCTCTACTTTTTTTTTTACACAGAAGAAGTTCTGGGATGGAATTTCCTATGAGGATTAGCAGATTCGGCTTTCTGTTTGAATCTGCCAGTAAGGGTAGTGCGGTAGATGATGTCATGCAAAGGGCAGATGGAATTACCCTGGGGCAAATGGCATTAACCTCTTGTATTCGTGATGCCAGGGTTTATTGTCGATGCCACCCGAAGATATACAGCTAGATCCTGGGCTAGGCATGGGGGCAATAATGACTCTGACGTCAAGTTACGGATAACGGAAGCTTTAATGAGGCTAGACAGATGGTAAAGTCTATACAGTTCAACCAGGCCCACGGAGGTGACCAGTGACTCAGAGACCTTAAGGGCCTGGGACTTGTAGTAGATATGGTCAATTTAATGCAGGCCACGTTGACTTGACAAATAATGAATGTGACTGACTTGACTTGACTGATGACTGACAATACTGAGACTGTAGCTTACTTGTAGCTGCTTGTGGCTGCAGACTGGACTTGAGGCCTCCTATCACTCTGGAAACTCTCTAGGACTCGACTTGACCTCAGCAAAGACTTGTAAGGAAAGAGAGAGCGCTAGCTCCACCCAGGGCTTATATGGGGGAGACTAGCAGGGAACCCATAGGTCACCCCTGGGATCACCTGGTCACTGGTACCTTCTGGGTAACAATCACATGACAAGTCCCATGGTAACAGTCTTGAAGTGACAATGCTTTCTGAACACATTACATTGTATAATACATTAGAAACATATTTACATGGGGGGACAGATGCAAGGGGGCCCAGGGAACACTGTAGGAAGGCTGCATGACAAGACAGCAAGGGTACGGAGTAACACCTCCCATACTGGGCCACCACAGTAGGGTCACACGTATAAACAGCAAATTTCACACTGCGCAAAATCCGCTGCATAGCTGAAAATATGCTGCATATTCTCCTATGAGCAGACACACAGGGCTATTCGCAGCAGCCCTGTGTGTACAGGGAGGTTTGAAGGCGGGCTCAATGGGGGCGGGTCCAAACCTCACTGCGCACACAGGACTGCTGTGGGGAAGCCCTGTGTGTCTGCTCATTGGAGCATATGCAGCATATTGCGCAGGGGATTTTGCACATTGGTCAATGGGACAATTTTGGAAAATTCCACAGAAAATAAGCCCTGATTCAGCATCTTTTCTGCTCCATTTACCAGGAAGTAGAAATCAGGCACTGATTTTGAAAGAAATTCAGAGAGGAAATTTCCCTTTCTGAATATCATAGTGAGGACATGCCCTTAGGGCAGAGCTTTTTGAACGCTTCATTGTGATGTGCTGCTGCATATGTTAATTGCACATAAATTAAGGTTATTAAAGGGGTTATCTGACAGGAGGAGGGGGGTTGAATTCCTAACTATGCCCAGTGCATGTGTGATGAGGGTGTTGGAATGGGCAGATTTTGTTAACCCTTAGTGTTCATGACACCAGGGCATGGTTATCCTCCACACCACCCGTTGGTATGGCCATTGGTTTCTGGCCCAGGCGTGGGGCAAAAAATCACTCTGATACAAGGTTACAGAATAATGGCACTTTACTGAGGCAGACAGATGTTAAAGTCCTTAAAACTCAGTTCAGGCCCAAGGAGATGATCAGTGTACTTCAAGAGGCTTGTATGCTCGCTGGGACTTGTAGTGGAGTTAGACTCAATTATGCAACCCATGCTTACCAGGCTTTGACTTTCACCTGCAGGGGGTTCCACTGGTAGTTGCTACGTGGCTGCGTGACTAAGCCTTGGTCTCCCTCCGGAACACCAGACACTCTCAGGTCTTCACCTAACTGCACCTCAGCAAATTCTAGACTGCAGACTAACTAGGCTAGCTCCTCCCTGCTATACAAGGGAGCAATTTGGAGGGGTCCCATAGGTCACCAGCAAGTCACCTGGTCACTTACACCTTCCTTGGTTACATAGGGCTTAACAACAGGATTTAAAGATACATTAACACATAAATGCAATGCATTAACTCTGTATGGGCAATGAGAGTTCTTAGGAGTGTGGGGGCCAGGGGACTGGCACTGAGTCCACCTGATAGGACCAATAGTGTACAGAAGGGCCACTTATGTACTGGGCCACCACACATGGGATATAAAAAAAATAAACCTCTACTTTGCCATTTAGCGAATTGCTGGCAGAGGTTTGACATTACGGTGGCCAGTATGTCAAGTAATATAACTGGTACCCTTAGGCTTTAATTCCACTTGTTTTGGGGGGGGGACGCCAAGAAAAACGCCAATTATGCCGCATGGCATTTTTTCAGCCATAAAACGCCATGTGGGTTTTAACTTTGGTGTTTTTGCAGGTGATTTTTATTCTTTTTTGGACTTTAGCGATCCAAAAAAGTGATGGAGATACCTTTTTTTTAATAAAATTTCATAGAATACCATTAAAAAAATTGTATTTAATGATCTTTATCTTTTTTATAACAACATTTTTATTAATTTTTAAACAGGGATCAATTTATGTGGGTGCGCAGGGCACTAAAAATAAAGCCGACAATAATAAAAATTTTGTGTTTTTTTGACTTTTTTTTCTTTATTTTTTCAGGTAGTACTACTACTCCCAGCATGGAACACACTGTTCAATGATGGGAGAAGTAGTACCTTTACTAATTGACAGATCACCCTGGGTTCCATTGCGATCCTTCTGTATAATTTATAGATGTGGCTGGCCGCTCTTCTATGGTCCCCTGCACTGCCGTATATATACACCTATTCATATTTCCCACAGAGAGTTGTGATTGGCCAGATGGTTCCAGCTAATCACAACGCTCTGTGGGAAATATGAATAGGTGTAAATATACGTCAGTGCAGGGGACCATAGAAGAGCGGCCGGCCGCATCCATACTGTCACGATTCGGCTGGCAGGAGGTGGATCCTCTGTGCCAGAGAGGGATTGGCGTGGACCGTGCTAGTGGACCGGTTCTAAGTTACTACTGGTTTTCACCAGAGCCCGCCGCAAAGCGGGATGGTCTTGCAGCGGCGGTAGTAACCAGGTCGTATCCACTAGCAACGGCTCAACCTCTCTGACTGCTGAAGATAGGCGCGGTACAAGGGAGTAGACAAGAGCAAGGTCGGACGTAGCAGAAGGTCGGGGCAGGCAGCAAGGATCGTAGTCAGGGGCAACGGCAGGAGGTCTGGAACACAGGCTAGGAACACACAAGGGAACGCTTTCACTGGCACGATGGCAACAAGATCCGGCGAGGGAGTGCAGGGGAAGTGAGGTATACATAGGGAGTGCACAGGTGAACACACTAATTAGACCAACTGCGCCAATCAGCGGCGCAGTGGCCCTTTAATTCGCAGAGACCCGGCGCGCGCGCGCCCTAGGGAGCGGGGCCGCGCGCGCCGGGACAGGACCGACGGAGAGCGAGTCAGGTACGGGAGCCGGGGTGCGCATCGCGAGCGGGCGCCACCCGCATCGCGAATCGCATCCCGGCTGGGGGCGGTATCGCAGCGCACCCGGTCAGTAGATCTGACCGGGGCGCTGCAGTAGCGAGGATGTTGCGAGCGCTCCGGGGAGGAGCAGGGACCCGGAGCGCTCGGCGTAACAGTACCCCCCCCCCTTGGGTCTCCCCCTCTTCTTGGAGCCTGAGAACCTGAGGACCAGACTTTTGTCTAGGATGTTGTCCTCAGGTTCCCAGGATCTCTCTTCAGGTCCACAGCCCTCCCAATCAACCAAAAAGAATTTTTTCCCTCTGACCGTCTTGGAGGCCAGTATCTCCTTCACGGAGAAGATGTCAGAAGAACCGGAAACAGGAGTGGGAGAAACAAGTTTGGGAGAGAAACGGTTGATGATGAGTGGTTTAAGGAGAGAGACATGAAAGGTATTGGGAATACGAAGAGAAGGAGGAAGAAGAAGTTTGTAAGAGACAGGATTAATTTGGCACAAGACTTTGAAAGGACCAAGATAGCGTGGTCCCAGTTTGTAACTGGGGACACGAAAGCGGACATATTTAGCGGAGAGCCATACCTTGTCTCCGGGAGCAAAAATGGGGGGAGCTCTTCTTTTCTTATCGGCAAACTTTTTCATGCGAGATGAAGCCTGTAAAAGAGAATTTTGGGTCTCTTTCCATATGGTGGAAAGATCACGAGTCACTTCATCCACAGCGGGCAAACCAGAGGGCAAGGGAATAGGGAGGGGGGGAAGAGGGTGACGGCCATACACCACGAAAAATGGGGATTTAGCAGAAGATTCAGAGACTCTGAAGTTGTACGAGAATTCGGCCCATGGTAGAAGATCTGCCCAGTCATCCTGGCGGGAGGAAACAAAATGCCGTAAATAGTCACCCAGGACCTGGTTAATTCTTTCTACTTGCCCATTGGATTGAGGATGATAAGCAGAAGAGAAGTTTAATTTAATCTTGAGTTGTTTACAGAGAGCCCTCCAGAATTTTGACACGAATTGGACGCCTCTATCCGAGACGATCTGCGTGGGCAAACCGTGAAGACGAAAAATGTGTACAAAAAATTGTTTTGCCAACTGAGGCGCTGAAGGAAGACCAGGAAGAGGAATAAAATGTGCCATCTTGGAAAATCGATCAACGACCACCCAAACAACAGTGTTGCCACGGGATGGGGGTAGGTCTGTAATAAAGTCCATACCAATCAGAGACCAAGGCTGTTCGGGGACAGGCAGAGGATGAAGGAGACCAGCAGGCTTCTGGCGAGGAGTCTTATCCCGGGCACAGACAGTACAGGCCCACACAAAATCAACAACATCCGTCTCCAGAGTCGGCCACCAATAGAAACGAGAGATGAGTTGCAAGGACTTTTTGATGCCCGCATGGCCTGCGAGGTGGGAGGAGTGACCCCATTTAAGAATCCCGAGACGTTGGCGTGGAGAAACGAAGGTCTTCCCTGGAGGAGTTTGCCTGATGGAGGCTGGAGAAGTGGAGATCAGACAGTCAGGAGGAATGATGTGTTGCGGAGAGACCTCTACTTCCGAGGCATCCGAGGAACGAGAGAGAGCATCGGCCCTAATGTTCTTGTCGGCAGGGCGAAAATGAATTTCAAAGTTAAAACGGGCAAAGAACAACGACCACCTGGCCTGGCGAGGATTCAGCCGTTGGGCAGACTGGAGATAGGAGAGATTCTTGTGATCGGTGTAAATGATAACTGGAAATTTTGATCCCTCCAGCAGATGCCTCCATTCCTCAAGTGCCAATTTAATGGCCAGTAGTTCTCGATCCCCGATGGAGTAGTTCCTCTCCGCCGGAGAGAAGGTCCTAGAAAAAAAACCACAAGTAACAGCATGCCCGGAAGATTTTTTTTGTAGAAGGACCGCTCCAGCTCCCACTGAGGAGGCATCAACCTCCAATAGGAAGGGTTTAGATGGGTCAGGTCTGGAGAGCACGGGAGCAGAAGAAAAGGCAGACTTGAGATGTTTAAATGCGTCTTCCACTTGGGGAGACCAGGACTTAGGATTGGCATTCTTCTTGGTTAAAGCCACGATAGGAGCCACAATAGTGGAAAAATGTGGAATAAATTGTCTGTAATAATTGGCGAACCCCAAAAAACGTTGGATAGCACGGAGTCCGGAGGGGCGTGGCCAATCTAAGACGGCAGAGAGTTTATCTGGGTCCATTTGTAGTCCCTGGCCAGAGACCAAGTATCCTAGGAAAGGAAGAGATTGACATTCAAACAGACATTTCTCCATTTTGGCATAAAGTTGATTGTCTCGAAGTCTCTGAAGAACCATGCGGACATGCTGGCGATGTTCTTCTAAGTTGGCAGAAAAAATCAGAATATCGTCCAGATACACAACAACACAGGAATATAAGAGATCACGAAAAATTTCATTAACAAAGTCTTGGAAGACGGCAGGGGCGTTGCACAGGCCAAAGGGCATGACCAGATACTCAAAGTGTCCATCTCTGGTGTTAAATGCAGTTTTCCATTCGTCCCCCTCCCTGATGCGGATGAGATTATAAGCACCTCTTAAGTCCAGTTTGGTAAAGATGTGGGCACCTTGAAGGCGATCAAAGAGTTCTGAGATAAGAGGTAGGGGGTAGCGGTTCTTTACCGTGATTTTATTAAGTCAGCGGTTATTAATGCAAGGACGTAGGGAGCCATCTTTTTTGGACACAAAGAAAAATCCAGCTCCGGCAGGAGAGGAGGATTTGCGGATAAACCCCTTTTTTAAATTTTCCTGGATGTATTCAGACATAGCAAGAGTCTCTGGGGCGGACAGAGGATAAATTCTGCCCCGGGGTGGAGTAGTGCCCGGGAGGAGGTCAATAGGACAGTCATAAGGCCTGTGAGGAGGTAAAGTCTCAGCTTGCTTTTTGCAAAATACGTCAGCATAGTCCATATAAGCCTTAGGGAGACCGGTTACAGGGGGAACCACAGGGTCACGGCAGGGAGTACTGGGGACCGGTTTAAGACAGTCCTTGAAACAAGAAGTACCCCAGCTCTTGATCTCTCCTGTGGACCAATCAAGGGTTGGGGAATGGCGTTGAAGCCACGGTAGTCCAAGGAGAATTTCGGAAGTGCAATTGGGGAGGACCAAAAACTCAATTTTTTCGTGATGAGGTCCGATGCACATTAGGAGGGGCTCCGTGCGGTAACGCACGGTACAGTCCAATCTTTCATTGTTAACACAATTGATGTAGAGGGGTCTGGCGAGACTGGTCACCGGGATGTTGAACCTGTTGATGAGAGAGGCCAAAATAAAATTTCCTGCAGATCCGGAATCCAAGAAGGCCATAGTAGAGAAGGAGAAGGTAGAGGCAGATATCCGCACAGGCACAGTAAGGCGTGGAGAAGCAGAGTTGACATCAAGAACTGTCTCACTTTTGTGCGGAGTCAGCGTACGTCTTTCCAGGCGGGGAGGACGGATAGGACAATCCTTCAGGAAGTGTTCGGTACCGGCACAGTACAGGCAAAGATTCTCCATACGGCGTCGTGTCCTCTCTTGAGGTGTCAAGCGAGACCGGTCAACTTGCATAGCCTCCACGGCGGGAGGCACAGGAACGGATTGCAGAGGACCAGAGGAGAGAGGAGCCGGGGAGAAAAAACGCCTCGTGCGAACAAAGTCCATATCCTGGCGGAGCTCCTGACGCCTTTCGGAAAAACGCATGTCAATGCGAGTGGCTAGATGAATGAGTTCATGCAGGTTAGCAGGAATTTCTCGTGCGGCCAGAACATCTTTAATGTTGCTGGATAGGCCTTTTTTAAAGGTCGCGCAGAGGGCCTCATTATTCCAGGATAATTCGGAAGCAAGAGTACGGAATTGGATGGCGTACTCGCCAACGGAAGAATTACCCTGGACCAGGTTCAGCAGGGCAGTCTCAGCAGAAGAGGCTCGGGCAGGTTCCTCAAAGACACTTCGAATTTCCGAGAAGAAGGAGTGTACAGAGGCAGTGACGGGGTCATTGCGGTCCCAGAGGGGTGTGGCCCATGACAGAGCTTTCCCAGACAGAAGGCTGACTACGAAAGCCACCTTAGACCTTTCAGTAGGAAACTGGTCCGACATCATCTCCAAGTGCAGGGAACATTGTGAAAGAAAGCCACGGCAAAACTTAGAGTCCCCATCAAATTTATCCGGCAAGGATAGTCGTAGGCCGGAAGCGGCCACTCGCTGCGGAGGAGGTGCAGGAGCTGGCGGAGGAGATGATTGCTGAAGCTGTGGTAGTAGCTGCTGTAGCATCACGGTCAGTTGAGACAGCTGGTGGCCTTGTTGCGCTATCTGTTGCGACTGCTGGGCGACCACCGTGGTGAGGTCTGCGATAACTGGCAGTGGAACTTCAGCGGGATCCATGGCCGGATCTACTGTCACGATTCGGCTGGCAGGAGGTGGATCCTCTGTGCCAGAGAGGGATTGGCGTGGACCGTGCTAGTGGACCGGTTCTAAGTTACTACTGGTTTTCACCAGAGCCCGCCGCAAAGCGGGATGGTCTTGCAGCGGCGGTAGTAACCAGGTCGTATCCACTGGCAACGGCTCAACCTCTCTGACTGCTGAAGATAGGCGCGGTACAAGGGAGTAGACAAGAGCAAGGTCGGACGTAGCAGAAGGTCGGGGCAGGCAGCAAGGATCGTAGTCAGGGGCAACGGCAGGAGGTCTGGAACACAGGCTAGGAACACACAAGGGAACGCTTTCACTGGCACGATGGCAACAAGATCCGGCGAGGGAGTGCAGGGGAAGTGAGGTATACATAGGGAGTGCACAGGTGAACACACTAATTAGACCAACTGCGCCAATCAGCGGCGCAGTGGCCCTTTAAATCGCAGAGACCCGGCGCGCGCGCGCCCTAGGGAGCGGGGCCGCGCGCGCCGGGACAGGACCGACGGAGAGCGAGTCAGGTACGGGAGCCGGGGTGCGCATCGCGAGCGGGCGCCACCCGCATCACGAATCGCATCCCGGCTGGGGGCGGTATCGCAGCGCACTCGGTCAGTAGATCTGACCGGGGCGCTGCAGTAGCGAGGATGTTGCGAGCGCTCCGGGGAGGAGCGGGGACCCGGAGCGCTCGGCGTAACACATACATTATACAGGAGGATCACAGTGGGTGTCAGGAGTGACATCCGCTGTGATCTTTCCTTAACTGCAGGTACTACAGCTTCCAACATGGAACAGAGTGTGCTCCATGTTGGGAGTAGTAGTACCTGCAGTTAAGGACAGATCACAGCCGGTATCACTCCTGACACCCGCTTCGATCATCCTATCTATTGCAGAGATGCGGAGCGGCTTTCTCATGCGCTCCGCATCTCTGCTCTATACTCTGGCCCGTGATGTGAATAGAACATCGCTCATTCATATTTCCCTCTGAGGGCGGGGATTGGCGGCAACCATCCGGCCAATCCCCACTCTGGGTGTAAAATATGAATGAGTGATGTTCTATTCCCATCACTGGCCAGCCGGAGTACAGTGCAGAGATGCGAGCGCTGTATAGAGCAGCTCCGCATCTCTGCTATATTATGGACGATCGCATTGGGTGTAAGGATTGACACTCGGGGCGATATGTCTATTAGTACAGGTACTACTCCCATCATGGAACAATCTGTTCCATGCTGGGAGTAGTAGTACTACCTAAAGAAATTTAAAAAATTTGAGAAAAAAAAGTGAAACACACACACACACTTTATTAAAAAAAGAATTAAAAGTAAATTAGAAAAAATAAACATTTCCTTACATAAATTTTTTCCCATCCCTACTGCATCCAGAAAAAACGTCAGATGCAGGAAATTGCACAGGAAACCAAGTGGAATCCTGGCCTTACTAAAAAAAAGTGCTTTTCCATAGAGTCATGATATTGATAATGTATCGAAGGCACTGTTCACATGTCATTTTTTACATCCTGTTTAAAGGTACTGCTTAGTGTACTACATAACGTTAAAATAGGACACAAAAAATGATGCAGGTTCCTTTTTCTGTACTGTTAAACCTACAGAATCCATTTTAACTCTAACAATAACAGGAAGCAGATAGAAAGGTGTCGTTTGGCACCTTATTATCTTGAATAAAAACAGGCCCATTTAACAGGATGCAAAAACATTCATGGCCTTGTTGGAATTCTATCAATGTTTATTATGATAAATATATTTGATCTGTTGTTCCAATGTTTATTTACAACAGTGCATCATTGTTTACTTAAAGGGCTACTGTCATCATTAAATAGTGGCAATTTAGTCACAGCCATCTGTAAAATGACTTAAAGGATTTAGAATTCGGAAGGAGTTAAGAAATGCTGTATGCAAAAGTAAATGCAGGCAACACTTCAAGAGCAGAGCTGTGTCATTCAGTGAGTCTCCTTCAGTCAGTTATAGAGAGCTGTTTTAGGCTATATTCACATGGCAAGAAGTTCTTCTTCCCTGCTCAAATTCTGTGTAGAAAAGCAAAATGCAAATTTTCTGCAGATTTGCGGAATTTGTACGGATTCCACTTTAGAATTCAGAGTTCCATTAACTTCAATGGGGCTCTGAACAGAATTCTGCAAAATTTAAAGATGTGTCTTTACATAATTGTACATAATGTGCAGTAAATTTTGTGGAATCTCTGAGGGGAATATTCCCATGGAATTCCACCATGGAAATTCCGCCAGTGACTGGAAGCATGTCTCTGATTGCACCTACTGTTCTAACTCCTATTAGCCATTGTATAGATGTCTGTATCACAGACCCACAGTTACCGTATTTATCGGGGTGTACCACGCACCGGCCTATAACACGCACCCTCATTTTACCAAGGATATTTGGGTAAAAAAAGTTTTTTACCCAAATATCCATGGTAAAATGAGTGTGCGTGTGTGCGCGTGTATACCTCGATACACCCCCAGGAAAGGCAGGGGGAGAGAGGCCGTCGCTGCCCGCTTCTCTCCCCCTGCCTTTCCTGGGGTCTAGAGCCCTGCTGCCGGCCCTTCTCTCCCCCTGGCTATCGGCGCAGCTGCCCATTCTGTCCCCCTGACTATCGGTGGCGGCGCCCCATTGCCGGCGCTGATAGCCAGGGGGAGAGAAGGGGCAGCATTGCCGGCGCCACTGCAATGGGGCAGCGGCACCGGCAATGGGTGCCTCTGCCCCTTCTCTCCCCCTGGCTGTCGGTGCCATGGGGCGCCGGCACCGATAGTCAGGGGGATAGAACGGGCAGCGGCGCCGATAGCCAGGGGAGAGAAGGGCCGGCAGCAGGGCTCTAGACCCCAGGAAAGGCAGGGGGAGAGAAGCGGGCAGCGACGGCCTCTCTCCCCCCCATGCCTTTCCTGGGGGTGTATCGGCGTATAACACGCACATAGACTTTATGCTAAAAAATTTAGCCTAAAAGTGCGTGTTATATGCCGATAAATACGGTACTTAATTCCCTACTATGTTGTTCCAGAGGAAGGCAAAAAAAAAAAATCAATCTTAGGCTATGTTCACGTGGCGGAACCGACCTCTCAAAAATGAGAGACTCACATTTGGCAGAGGCTGGAATCTGGATTTCCACCTTGGAAATGTGTATGGTGCAGCAGAATCTCATTGAGAGCAATGGGATGCTGCTTCAACAAAATTTCCGAGCTGAATTTTCCCTCCGGATTCCTCTTGGAAATTCCATTGTGTGAACATGGCCCTAGGCAGATGCCAATTGCCCCATACCAGGGGGAAAATCTTCTTCCTGGCTCCAATAATGGCAATCAGAAAGAATGTCAGTATCAACATTCCATCCACATAAATCTAGTATCCATGAATTGTAAAATTATATTTTTCCAGAAAAACATCAAGACCCCCCTTAAAATTGTTTATAGCAATTAGTAACAAAGTTTGTAAGATTGAAAAAGACAAGAGTCCAACATAAAATCCTACTGTGTTGATCCAGAGAAAGACAATCCCTCCCCCCCCCATGAGGCTGATGCCAATTGCAACATAGTTCAATGACCGTGGCTCATGACAGTGGCACTAAAATTCTGATGCTAAAAATAGAGATAAGCAAAGTTACAGTGATTCGATTTGTCATGAACTTCTCAGCTCGACAGTTGATGACTTTAGCCTGCATAAATGAGTTCAGCTTTCCGGTGCTCCGGTGGGCTGGAAAAGGTGGATACAGTCCTAGGAGAGAATCTCCAGCCTACCGGAGCACCTGAAAGCTGAACTCATCAACTGCCGAGCTGAGAAGTTCGTGATTAATCGAGTCACTGTAACTTCCCTCATCTCTAACTAAGAGCTGTCATCCTGAACTAACATTCTTGTTTTCAGGTGGCACATTGAAAGGTAAAATTTAACAACAAAAAAACTGCCATAAAGAACAAAAAACATCACAAAGATACCATATTTTAAGAGTGGTTTAGAGAAATCTAACAAAATTTATATACACTTATATAAGGGAACTAAGCATCAGATTTTCCCATATATAACATGTGGCAATGCATTATATATGGTAAAATATTCAACCTCACCATCCCGGGGGGTGTTCCTGCCTGCAAGGATGGTGAGTATAGGAAGTCTCACCAACCGGCCCTGTTAGTAGTTCCCTGGGCAGGGAGTGATACTTACCTAGTCTCATCGGCTGCTCTGTAATCACACCCTCTCCGTGTGATTGACAGCCCACATCACCACTCTGCTCCGTCTGCTTAGGTTGAGGAGAAAGTGTAGTTATTTGGAAACCTTTAAAAAAGAAGCAAAAGAACTTGAAAAACATAAACTGTCCAATATCATTGCTCAATGATGCCCATGAGAAAGCCATAAAAACCCAACATACAGTGACCCCCCGACCTACGATGGCCCCGACATACGATAATTTCAACATGCGATGGCCTCTCAGAGGCCATCGCATGTTGAAGGCAGCATCAACATACAATGCTTTTGTATGTCGGGGCCATCGCATAAACGGCTATCCTGCAGCGCAGACTGCTTCAGCTGCCATCGGATAGCCATTTACGGTGCCCCGTGAGCTCCGGTGATGGTCACTCACCTTTCCTCAGGGCTCCGGCACGTCCTGTTAGTGATCCCCTGCATCGTCGGCGCTCTCCATCGACGTCATCACGTCGCTGCGCACGCATCCCGTCATCCAATAGGAGCGGCGTGCATAACAACGGGATGGCGGCGACGGAGCACGCAGATGCCGAGGAAGCAGAGGCCTTGCCGGAGCGTCGGGGACACCTCGGGGACGCGGCGACAGTGATGGACGGTGACATCCAGGGCAGCAGTGACGAGCGGTGATGGTCTCGAGCGGCGGGGACAGGTGAGTACAACTTCCTCTAACAGTGGTCTTCAACGGCTGTCCGGGCATGCTGAGTGTTGTAGTTTTGCAACATCTGGAGGTCCGCAGGTTGTAGACCACTGTCCTATACTTTACATTGCACGGATCCCTCAACATGTGATGGTTTCATCAAACGATGGTCCATTTGGAACGGATTACCATGGTATGTTGAGGGACCACTGTACTGAGATTTTGAAAGATAAACAAAAAATAACAGACTACTTAGATAATAAAGTGAGATGTATTGCAAAGTATTGTAGACAGTTTTGTGATATAAAAAAAAATATATAAATAAAAATCTACTTATGTTTACCACTGACTTTGTTGACTGTAATTTCAGGAGGCGTTAATAGCAAAGAAAGCTCCTACATTAGGTGCTATGCTAGCAACCAGTTTGTTTTCGTCTCCTACTTGGCTTTAAAACAAAGGTCATTTTTGCTGTAGACATACAGATGCAGATAGATGGTTAGATCTAAACAAGTCAAATCATATGTAACTCAAAAAATATATGATTTTGATTGTTAACCCCTTAAGGACGCAGGACGTAAATGTACGTCCTGGTGAGGTGGTACTTAACGCACCAGGACGTACATTTACGTCCTGTGCATAACCGCGGGCATCGGAGCGATGACCGTGTCATGCGCGGCTGATCCCGGCTGCTGATCGCAGCCAGGGACCCGCTGGCAATGGCCGACGCCCGCGATCTCGCGGGCGTCTGCCATTAACCCCTCAGGTGCTGGGATCAATACAGATCCCGGCATCTGCGGCAGTTCGCGATTTAAATAAACGATCGGATCGCCCGCAGCGCTGCTGCGGGGATCCGATCATTCAGAACGCCAGACGGAGGTCCCCTCTCCTTCCTCCGTCCGGCTCCCGGCGTCTCCTGCTCTGGTCTGTGATCGAGCAGACCAGAGCAGGAGAGGACCGATAATACTGATCTGTTCTATGTCCTATACATAGAACAGATCAGTATTAGCAATCATGGTATTGCTATGAATAGTCCCCTATGGGGACTATTCAAGTGTAAAAAAAAAATATTAAAAAATGTAAAAGTAAAAAAAAAGTGAAAAATCCCCTCCCCCAATAAAAAAGTAAAATGTCCGTTTTTTTCCTATTTTACCCCCAAAAAGCGTAAAAAACATTTTTATAGACATATTTGGTATCGCCGCGTACGTAAATGTCCGAACTATTAAAATAAAATGTTAATGATCCCGTACGGTGAACGGCGTGAACGAAAAAAAAAAGTCCAAAATTCCTACTTTTTTAATACATTTTATTTAAAAAAATTATAAAAAATGTATTAAAAGTTTTTTATATGCAAATGTGGTATCAAAAAAAAGTACAGATCATGGCGCAAAAAATGAGCCCCCATACCGCCACTTATACGGAAAAAGAAAAAAGTTAGAGGTCATCAAAATAAAGGGATTATAAACGTACTAATTTGGTTAAAAAGTTTGTGATTTTTTTTAAGCGCAACAATAATATAAAAGTATATAATAATGGGTATCATTTTAATTGTATTGACCCTCAGAATAAAGAACACATGTCATTTTTACCATAAATTGTACGGCGTGAAAACAAAACCTTCCAAAATTAGCAAAATTGCGTTTTTCATTTTAATTTCCCCACAAAAATTGTGTTTTTTGGTTGCGCCATACATTTTATGATAGAATGAGTGATGTCATTACAAAGGACAACTGGTCGCGCAAAAAACAAGCCCTCATACTAGTCTGTGGATGAAAATATAAAAGAGTTATGATTTTTAGAAGGCGAGGAGGAAAAAATGAAAACGTAAAAATTAAATTGTCTGAGTCCTTAAGGCCAAAATGGGCTGAGTCCTTAAGGGGTTAAATCAAAATATTATCTACTTGGTTACGTGTGAACAGTGTTTTTATGCAGTATGTTGGACAGACAAGCAATATGCTGGAGATTCGTATACCATTTAGCAGGCCTCTGGAATAATGCCTTCGTCTAGGTTTCCACTTGTTTTTTTTTTTACAAAAACGCCAATAAAAACGCCCATTCTGCCGCATGGCGTTTTTTTTTTGTGAAAAAACGCTGCGGCCAGATGTTAGCTGCAAGTCAATAGTAAACTGCAAAATGCCAAATCCACTTGGCATTTTTTAGTTTGGAGTTTTTTTTATCCTTTTGGCGTTTTTGGGCTCCTTGGCAGTTTTTAAAAAACGACCTCTTGTCGAGACTTTGGCGTTTTTTCGGAAAAATCTTGGCGTTTTTCTCCCATAGAAGTCTATGGGAGTGAAAAAACGCCAAGAAAAACGCCATGTGGGTTTTAAATTTGGCGTTTTTTCAGGCGTTTTTTATTCTATTTTGGACTTTAGCGATCCAAAAAAGTGTTGGAGATACCTTTTTTATTAAAATTTAGTAGGGTACTATTAAAAAATTATAATAAAAAAGATACAGTAGTGATGGAAAAAATTGTATTTAACGAAATATATGTTTTTTTATAACAACATTTTTATTAATTTTTAAACAGGGACCAATTTATGTGCGCAGGTAGGGCACTAAAAATGTAGCCGACAATAATAAAAATGTAGTGTGTGTGTATGTTTCACTTTTTTTTAAATTTTTTAGGTAGTACTACTACTCCCAGCATGGAACACACTGTTCCATGATAGGAGTAGTAGTTACCTGTACTAATTGAAAGATCGCCGGGTTCGTTGCGATACTGTATAATGTATAGATACGGGCGGCTGCTCTTCTATGGTCCCCTGCACTGCCGTATATATATACATATTTCATATTTCCCGCAGAGCTGTGATTGGTCAGATGGTTCCAGCCAATCACAACTCTGTGGGAAATAGGAATATGTGTATATATACGGCAGTGCAGGGACCATAGAAGAGCAGCCGCCCGTATCTATACATTATACCGGAGGATCACAGCGGGTGTCAGGAGGAGTGACACTCGCTGCGATATGTCTATTAATGCAGGTTCTACAACTCCCAGCATAGAGCAGAGTGTACTCCATGTTGGGAGTATTAGTACCTGCAGTAAGGGACAGATCCCAGGGATGTCACTTCTCCTGACACCCGCTGCGATCAAAGTGACTGTCGGGATCAGCTGTTCTCAAGGCTACAGAGCCGGGAGATCAGCTGATCCTGAGCAGTAGATATACATCGTATATCTACTGCCCAGCAAGAACTTACAGTGAGCCTGCAATGTGTATACAGTATACACATTGCTGGCTCACTCAACCCCTTGCTGAGCTGTGCGCTATGCACCAGCCCAGCAAGGAAAGAGTTAACTTACACTGCTGGACAGTGTAGGTTAACCCTTTGGGCGGTATACACTATATACAGCTATCTATAGATAGCTGTATATAGTGTATACAGAAGATGGAGAAGTCCCCTTACCTCCGTCCAGTCCCCGCGGGTCCGTGTAGCTCTGCCCCCTAGTGATGATGTCATTAGGGGGCGGAGCTACAGACGCGATCCAGGCTGGCAAGGGTATAGGCTCTGTTAACATTGTTGGTATTGGATAATGGGAACAGACCCTTCTGCCAGTGTCTACCCAGACAGGGAGACTCCAGCTGTTGCTAAACTACAACTCCCAGCATGCCCAGACAGCCAAAGGCTGTCTGGGCATGCTGGGAGTTGTAGTTTTGCACCAATTGGAGGCTCACTGTTTAGGTCCTCGCCCACCCTGGTAACGTCAGGCTGTTGCTGCTTGGTTGGTATCTGGCTGATACTGAAAATAGGGGGAACCCTCTGCTTTTTTTTTTTTTTTAATGAAAAAAAACCCGCATAGGGTTCCCTGTATATTCAGTATCAGCACCATACCAACAAAGCAGCAACAGCCTGGCGTTAACAGGGTGGGCGAGGACCATTGTTACTGGCCCTCCCCAGCCTAAATAACGCCAGCCTGTTACCGTCTAGGCCCAGGAGCGCCATTTTTGACGCTCCGGGCCTGTTGGTACCGGCTCTTCCCGGCACCCCTGTGGCAGTGGGTACCGGGGTAATAATTGGGGGTTAGCGCTAGCTGTTTTTGGGGCTAACACTAAGCCCCGGCTTAGTCTATTAGACAGCCTCCATAACTAAGCCTGAATATTCAATAAAAAAGACACAACACATTGGAAAAATTATTTTATTTTAAAAAAACACTCCCCCACAGCCCTCGTTAACCATTTTATTAAAATATAAAAAAAATCCTGTTCATCCATGGTAATCCATCGAATCCGTCGTAATCCTCTGCAT
Source organism: Hyla sarda (assembly GCF_029499605.1). Lineage (NCBI taxonomy): Eukaryota > Metazoa > Chordata > Amphibia > Anura > Hylidae > Hyla > Hyla sarda. The sequence goes on along the minus strand of NC_079189.1, from coordinate 318,190,882 downwards.
ACACGGATCTGAAACGAGAAGAAAAAAAAAAACACAAAAAAAAATAGGTTAGGACATTTTTTGTGCTCTCTGCAGGTGAGAGCGCCCATAATGCAATGTCTACCTAAACAGTGAGCCTCCAATTGGTGCAAAACTACAACTCCCAGCATGCCCAGACAGCCTTTGGCTGTCTGGGCATGCTGGGAGTTGTAGTTTAGCAACAGCTGGAGTCTCCCTGTCTGGGTAGACTCTGGCAGAAGGGTCTGTTCACATTATCCAATACGGACAATGTTAACAGAGCCTTATACCCTTGCCAGCCTGGATTGCGTCTATAGCTCCGCCCCTAATTACGTCATCACTAGGGGGCGGAGCTACACGGACCCGCGGGGACTGGACGGAGGTAAGGGGACTTCTCCATCTTCTGTATACACTATATACAGCTATCTATAGATAGCTGTATATAGTGTATACCGCCCAAAAGTTTAACCTACACTATTCAGCAGTGTAAGTTAACTCTTTCCTTGCTGGGCTGGTGCATAGCGCACAGCTCAGCAAGGGGTTAAGTGAGCCAGCAATGTGTATACTGTATACACATTGCAGGCTCCCTGTAAGTTCTTGCTGGGCAGTAGATATACGATGTATATCTACTGCTCAGCATCAGCTGATCTCCCGGCTCTGTAGCCTTGAGAACAGCTGATCCCGACAGTCACTTTGATCGCAGTGGGTGTCAGGAGGAGTGACATCCCTGGGATCTGTCCCTTACTGCAGGTACTAATACTCCCAACATGGAGTACACTCTGCTCCATGCTGGGAGCTGTAGTACCTGCATTAATAGACAGATCGCAGCGAGTGTCACTTCTCCTGACACCAGTTGCGATCCTCCAGTATAATGTATGGATGCGGCGGCCGCTCTTCTATGGTCCCCTGCACGGCTGTATATATACACATATTCCTATTTCCCACAGAGTTGTGATTGGCTGGAACCATCTGACCAATCACAACTCTGTGGGAAATATGAATATGTGTATATATACGTGAGTGCAGGGGACCATAGAAGAGCGGCCGCATCTACACATTATACAGGAGGATCGCAACGGACTCCAGCGATCTTTCAATTAGTACAGGTAACTACTACTCCTATCATGGAACAGTGTGTTCCATGCTGGGAGTAGTAATACTACCTAAAAAATGAAAAAAAAAGTGAAACATACACACACACTACATTTTTATTATTGTCGGCTACATTTTTAGTGCCCTACCCGTGCACATAAATTGATCCCTGTTTAAAAATTAATAAAAATGTTGTTATAAAAAAGATACATTTCATTAAATACTATTTTTTCCATCACTACTGTATCTTTTTTATTATTATTTTTTAATGGTACCCTACTAAATTTTAATAAAAAAGGTATCTCCAACACTTTTTTTGGATCGCTAAAGTCCAAAAGAGAATAAAAACCGCCTGAAAAAACGCCAAATTTAAAACCCACATGGCATTTTTCTTGGCGTTTTTTCACTCCCATAGACTTCTATGGGAGAAAAACGGCAAGATTTTCCCGAAAAAACGCCGACAAGTCTCGACAAGAGGTCGTTTTTTAAAAACTGCAAAGGAGCCCAAAAACCCCAAAAGAATAAAAAAAAAAAAGCCAAACTGAAAAACGTCAAGTGGATTTGGCATTTTGCAGTTTACTATTGACTTGCAGCTAGCATTTGGCCGCAGCGTTTTTTCACAAAAAAACGCCATGCGGCAGAATGGGCGTTTTTATTGCCGTTTTTGTCAAAAAAACAAACAAGTGGAAACCTAGCCTTACAGAGATTGAAAGAATATTTTACAATAGGAGAGGAGGTAATATTAAGCAGATATTAATACATTGTGAATGTTACTGGATATTCATGCTAAATGCAAGGAAACCAAATGGCATGAATTCACGTCATGATGTCATGTATGCATACTAATGTTTTATACTTCAATTGAAACTTTACTATGCCTTTAGTTTGTCTTTGGCAAATCTGCATATCTGATCTACAATGGGTGCTGCAACTAAACCTATTAACTCTGACTATGCCAGAAGTCATGTGACCTGTTTGTTGGTTTTAAAAGTTTAGTTGTTAACTTGTTAGTGGTCCATGACGCAGTGGATTAAAATTCCTGTGTCCATAGATGTATACATTTTTTCTAAAGATGTTCAATAAACTGAAGTTTTACTGAAATTTCCTTTTTCATTCCTTTTGAAAAAATGATACATGTGTATTAGTGGCCGGGACCCCAGGATATCCAAGAGGAACATCAGAGAGGGTAAAAGCCGGTGTGTGCTATCTATGCATTTGCTATATTAACAATAAAAGTTTAGCATTAACAGTATCAAGAAATGGTTCCACATTTATTATTTTTTTCTGGGATAGTTTTTCCTCTAGAAAGGCTGTACTCACTATATACTGTTTACAGCATTTAGAGATATGCTTTATAGCAGCCACATGGAGATAGGCAAAAATAGACTAGAGAGGGCTCACTGACCTCTATAGAAAAGTTTTCTAGGCATGCAATGTGACCTGTGCAGAGGGCATTGTCAAGGGAGGAGAAGTTGAGCTGTGAAGTTGATCCTCTGTAACATTGCAATCCTGCCTATCATGAAAAGGGTTTGTTTACACAGGTAGGATCTACTGTGAGCATCCTGCTATGGGTTGAAGTGGATTATTTTATTGACACAAATAGGGTATGTGGCAGATTTTTCACTTGCAGAAGATCCCGCCCATATTACCGTAACCTCAGGGGGAGAGTGTTGAAAATTATTTTCAATAAAAACGGTAAGGTTTCAAGACTATTTTATAATATAGATAGTAAAATAGAGAATAAGAAAAAAAATCGCAATCCTAATATGTGAAAACTGAATTTGAAATATAGGGGGGGGGGGGGGGGATGATCAAAACCTGTGCAGGGGAAAAGTGAAGCAGTTACCCAGAAAAACCAATGAGATCGCTTCTTTCATTGTAAAAAGTTTTCTGAAAAAGAAAAGAAGCATTCTAATTTGTTGCTATGGGCAACTGTTCCACTTTTCCTCTGCACAGGTTTTGCTAAATCTCCTCTTTAGTCCCTGTGTCAGCTGACATATTCCCTTTCACAGAAACTTTCTTTGCTATAAGGTTTTCCATCTACCTATTTTTATACAGTATGCATTAAAAAAAAAACTTTTTCCTTTACACAATATTTTATAATTAGCAAGTAAGTATAAATAACTATACATGCTGTATTTGGCAGTGCTGCAGCTGTAACAACCAGTACTATAAAATTAACAATTTATTTACCTTTTGTAAAAATAGTACAATCTTTATAAAAAGCTATATTATATATATATATATGTAAATATTTTAAATAAATACAATTTTTATCATTATTATTATTACTCCCATTATGATTATTATTATTCCCACATAAAGGCTAATGAAAGTTTTCAATACAGTATGTGTACTCCAAACTGATGCCATAAAGATTTAGCTCAAATTTCTATAAACAAGCCCTCATATGGCTATGTCAACTGAAATGTAAAAGTTATGGCTTTTAAAATTTCATAACAGCAATGTGTAAACTGACGGAACAACACAGGTATGCAAGAGATTGCACAAACATACTTCAAGTTTTATGAACTTCGTGGCAGTGCTTGTCTTTTCATTTACATGAACGGTGTTTTTAATAATTACAGCATTGTCATTGCTAGGAAAAACCATACGGACCTACAGGAAGTAATGTCAACACATTGTTTTCTTCATTTGTAACCTTGTAATTTGTTGCTGTTAGTAGTACATGGCTGTTATGTAAGCTAAATAATATTACAAAATGTACACCAACAAAAAGGACCAGTTATGTAAAATACCAAGTTTATTGAACATATATCAAAAAATAGACATACAATTAAAAGATAGACAGAAATGTTAAAATACAGGCACTGAGGATGACAAGTACAGATGAATGGAGATGGTAAGAGTGGTACATAAATGCATGGATTACAGGAAAAACAATAGGTCCAGATAGAAATAGCAGCTCAATCTAAAAAATAAATCTCCATAATGGTGATCAGCAAAGAAATGAAGAACCA